>NW_021319377.1:491571-539632 GCF_001605985.2 Dendrobium catenatum
AATGCAGAGGACTCTTATTTGTTTAATTTTAATTGCAGTAAAAAGTTTCTTTGAGGAATTTTGTGACCTGTGAATTCTCTGAATAGTCATCATTGAGAATCGTGCGTGATTTCGGTTCTTTGCATATTTGATAAGAGGTTTTAATGAGTCGATCATTCCTATTTAATTACAACCTTGCTGTAAAAAGTCTGATGCATTTTTTTCTTCAGTTTTATTTCTATTCGTGACTTGAATTTGCTTGCTAAATTAAAAGCAGGTGATCTTCCGGTTTTATTAGAGGTTTACTTTTTTGTCTAATGCAACAAAATGATTCAGCTTGTGAAAATCTATATGCCGTTGCCTGCAAAAGTGGATGGTTGTTCAAAATTCACGAGTTGTACTTGTTAACTTTGAATTTGTGAATGCTAAACAAGAGTTTCCCCTTCGTATCTGAAAATGTAAAAGAAAAGCTTAATCATCTTTTTATATGCTATATAGGATTCACCAACAAATAAAGTATGTATGCCTTCTCCTTACTGCTGATCTGTGAAATCATCTTACCTTTTAGCAACTTGAACTTACTGATAATCCAGTTTTTTTCCTTGGCAGGCTAAGCTCCAAACTAATAGACTAAAATAAGTTGCATTATATACAAGCCAATCACTTCCTCGTTTGTGCATACAATAATAGATTGTTAGAAGCATACAAAATTTTTTATTCGTACCACATTTGTCAAAAGCTCATATTTTGTCTCATCAGAACCTATATGGATTACAATTGTCTTCTTGATATGCACTAAGGCCCATTTCAATTCAACATTTAATGAGGAACATAAAATTAAACAGTTGAAAGTAATATTATGTTTTGCACATCATTTTCAAATATTTAATTAAAAAAAATGATGAACTTTAGATATTCTCACTGTATTGCATTCCACCGACTAAAACGAATTGAGTTTCAGGGCTTAGGTCTGCTAATCCTATCGGCTGTGTTGCCAAGCCTTCGTCCGCCCAAGTGTTCCATCGATGACGGCAATGCATGCGGTCCAAATCATTTCCAAATAGGCTTCTTCTACTTAGCTCTATACCTTGTAGCACTTGCTCAAAGTGGCCACAAGCCTTGCACACAAGCATTTGGCGCTGATCAGTTTGATGAAAACGACCCTGAAGAGAGCCTCTCGAGGAGCTCATTTTTTAACTGGTGGTATTGTGGCTTATGCCTGAGCACGACAGTGACAATTATACTGTTGAGTTACGTGCAAGATAATATTAGCTGGACCCTTGGATTTGTGATACCGTTTACTGCCATGGGACTTGCTCTCGTCTTGTTCTTGCTTGGGACTGACAAATATCGCTTCTATCAATTGGAAGGTGAAAGTTCATTCCTTAGAATTGGGAAATCACTGGTTGCTCTAGTTAAAAGTTGGATGGTGTCTTCTCCTGCATTGATTGGGAGCTGGACTTCCACATCTGATGAAGGTGCAGGAATTGATCATAACATGTAAGGGAGTTTTTTATCCATAAGGAATTGATCATATCATGTTGCAATTACTGGTTTTTCTAATTCCATTGTTTTTGGCAGACTCGCATGAACTTCTGCATCATAATTTCATGGGGTTAAATATTAAAATGCTTCAATTTAATCTAAAACTATCACATTTCTTCAATGTAGTCCCTCAATTATACATAATTGATCCTAAATGATCCCTTATAGAGGCTGAATTTAGATCAATTCTATATAGTCAATAAGGTAAGTTGGAGAAATGTGATACTCTAGAATTGAATTGGCCATATATGAATTGTCAAGAGGCTTTTGAAATTTATATTGCTAATATGCTTGTTTATATCCTATAGCACCACAATTTTTAAATCTTTTTCAATTTAAAAGCTTTCATAAATCCATTTTGTATAGGTTTGCGAAAGATGAAGCACCAGATGGAATCCAAATAGAAGAAGCCAAGGGAGTGCTTCGATTAGTACCAATATGGGCGACATGCTTAATATATGCTGTAGTAGTTGCACAGTCATCAACCTTTTTCACCAAACAAGGGAGCACCCTGAACCGGAGAATCGGCTCAAACTTTCTGGTTCCACCTGCTGCCTTGCAGAGCTTCATTAGCATCTCCACTTTTGTTTTCATTCCAATCTATGATCAAATCCTAGTTCCTGTTTCCAGAAAATTTTCCAGGATTCCTACAGGAATGACTCAACTCCAAAGAATTGGTGTCGGAATGATTGTCTCACTAATATCTATGACAATATCAGCCCTAGTTGAGGTCAGGAGATTGAAAACAGCACAATATTATGGGCTGATCGATCAACCAAATACAACAATTCCGATGAGTCTGTTGTGGTTAGCTCCTCAATACATTTTCTACGGCATTGCAGAGGTGTTTATCGTTGTAGGTTTGCAGGAGTTCTTCTACGACCAGGTTCCTGATGCACTGAGGAGCCTTGGGCTTGCTCTCTACCTTAGCATTTTTGGCATTGGAAGCTTCATTAGTAGCTTCCTCATTGCTGTCATTGACGAAGAAACTAGTAAGAGTGGAGAGAGCTGGTTCTCTGATAATCTGAACCGTGCTCATCTTGATTATTTCTACTGGCTTCTTGCTGGTCTCAGTGCTGTAGGACTTGTCATCTACCTGTACTTTGCACGATCTTATGTATACAAGAAGAAACAAAGTTTCTTTACAAGAAATTTAACGTCATCAGGTGATATTATGTAAGGCATTAATGAGGTTTGAGCTCTGTATTTATATTGAATTTGTATATTAACAGTCAGGTCTATAAATCTGGAGAGATTATTAGGTGCGGAGTGCAGATTGGGAGAACCGTCTGCACACTAGTATAAAATCCAGCTATGTACCATTTGGTACCGCTGGGTACCACTAGGTACCGCTTGGTACCCTGTGTCTGTGCTGACGGTGCTCTCCCCGTCTCCACTCCGCACCTAATAATTATTCATAAATCTGATGGCTAATTCTTGCTGTGCAAGTTATCACTTATCAAAATGTTAGAAATACCTAAGGTTTACATTTCTATGAGCCATAATCGCCTTCAGAAGCCAACTTATGCGCCTGCTTGTTTTGCATCAATGATTTTTCACATAATTCGATCTTCTATTGAAAATAGTAAATCCGGTGCTGTAATGGAGAAAGTTTGAGTTAGCTGATGTGGACAGTGGGGGAGCCCTCATTTTTCTTTTATGAGGGCACGAATTATAGATCTTTAAGGATACTCTCAACGTTTTTAATCTAAGCTTGTGACTAGTATCGAGTTTTTTAAAATTGTTTATGAGATTTTTTAATCTTAAAATTAAATTTATAATAAATAGAAACATATAATTGAGATTCGGATTATTTTTTCCAAAATTTATATTAAAAGAGATTTGAATATTTAAAAATTCATAAAAAAAATTATAAATTATATAAAGATAATCATCTCCTCCACCATAAATTAATAGAGATTTTGATGGAGGATTTAGTAGGCAGCTTATTATGATAATTTCTTTCAAATTTTTTTAAGAAAATAATAGAGATTGATTAGATAATAAAAAAAATTAAAATTTGCTCAATTGAACTCAAATTATATGATTCATTAAAAACTTTAGAACTCTTTAAACTCAAATTATTTTTCACCACTTTGATCTTTTGAATTTTTTCGATTTTTTTCTGAAGGTCTTGTCAAAACAATAATGTTTTAAAATAGAATATCATTTTGATTTTTATTTTTTTTAATAATTGAAGGTTTAAAGTGGGGTATGCTTCTATAATTTCTCAAAAAATAAAATAAAAAAATCGTAACAAATTTATTTTTAAAAAAAATTAAGGTCAAAGCCCATTCATTACTATAATGAAAAATACAAAAAAAAAAGTCTTAACTACAACGCAAAGATGAAAATACAATCTAGAGCTGTAGACAAAAAAGGAAAGCTGTAATGATTCCAAAGAATGACAAAAGAAAGGTCCAAAGAAAACAGAAAAAAATAAGCAAAACTGGACTCAGTATCAAAAAGAGCTTGCACGAACAAGTCATATAATGAGCCAATATCCGATCAACTCAGTTGCCATACAAAATAGCCATCCAGAAAGAGAGATGAACAGGATAGCAACAGTAGTATGGGCAGCCAACAAATAAAACAGAGCCCAGCAGAATCTGTTATGAAGTAAGTCAAATGCGTCCACCCGTCTTCATCACGATCAAATGACGTACTAAATGCATGAATCGCTCTTAGTGGTCCAATGATGAACTTTTATTAGGTCCTCTGACCGGACGTTGCTCAACGTTCGGTCATCACTGAGTTACTTGGTTTTTGTTCGGTATTTGCTCGGTATTGCTAGGTATTGCTTGACAATAACGAGAAATACCTGTGAAGATAAATACCGAGTAATATAAAAAAATACCGAGTTTTTCTAGAAAAAAACTCGATTTTTTTTGGTATTACTTGGTATTGCTCGATATTTTGTCTTCACATAATGATATTTCTCGTTATTGTTGGTACTGCTCGATATTTCTCGTTTTGTGTGCTACGTGGCGCGATCTCAGTGCCGGCCGAACGTAGCTCTACGTACGTTCACCGGACCAAATAAAAGTTCCCAAATAATGGGATGCTTTTTAATTTGCTACTTGGTTACCTTAAGCGGTCACATTTATGAGTCTGACAGCGTCCAACATTAACTTCTAATGCTAATTCCTCGATAAGATAGTAACGGTTGCCGTCATCGAGAACAATATAATTAATATTGAGCACAATACCACCAAGGCTTAGAGTGGTTGTGGGACGTGTACTATTGAGAACCCCCATCCCTGATTCGAATCTCCTCTACTATAACCAAATCAAGTGTGAGTCCGACGCTGGTGGGTAGCCTCGCTAGATTCCGCCGAGGAATTAGTTATGCCACTAAGCATTTTCTTCGGAGCGGCAGTATGAGGGTAGATATCCCCATTCACCAAAAAAAAAAAAAAAATACTCAGCCCAATCCATAACAGATTGCTCATTCTGTTTAAAAAAGTTTATAGGCAAGAGTTTTTTTTTTTGCTATGAATTAAATATAAACTCACACACATATCATATGGATAAAATTTAACAAGTAGCTCTTTGATAATATGATAAATATTTATTTCTTTTATTTGAAGACTTGTTCAATATTTTTTTTTACTTTTTAATAATTTAAATGCTTAAAAAATATAATCTTGTATATTTTTGAAATAAAACACTCATTCTTATTATTAATATTTAAACTTCATCAAATAAATCAAATAACTTAATGAATTATGTCAATTTTTATAAAAAATCATAAATCTAACTATATCCAGTAGTAAGAATTTATATTAAAGTTATTAAAAACAAATATATTAGGCTTGATGAGAGCTCAATTTAAGATCAAGCACAATTAGAAAATTAATAAATAAAGGAACCAATAAATAAATAAAAATTATATTTTTTTCCAAATCCAAAATTTACAGTATCCACAAGTATTTTTCAGCCAATAAAAGTGTAGCACTCATTTGATAAAAGCTTGTTGATTAAAAAATTTTCATTCATATTCATATATTGTTTTTTTTTAATTATTTTAATTTTAGATGATTTTTTTATTACACCTCAGTATATTCGAAATAATGGAGAATGTTATGTTTGTTATTTTTTGTGAAGGTTTTGAAGTTTGTTTGTGCTTGTCTTCATCATAATTGTTACTGTTCACTTTCTAATTGCTAGTGCTTAATAGTGATAGACTATCATTGATTATTCACATTACTTATTATTATTATTATTTTTACTTACTTCATGTCATTAAACTATAGGTATATTGTACTTTTTAACCCTCAATACTGTCGCAAAACTGGTCACAAAGGCTTGAGCCTGTAGATTCTTCAAATCATCCTCTCATGATGATGCAACCATAAAGAAAAAATGTAGAAAAAAACTTCATAATTAAGCTCATTGAATTCTATCTACTATTTCATTAAATAATTACATTTTTTACTCATTTTTAATTAAAAATTATATATATATTGATTCTAGGTGGTTAATCATCAATATTTAAGCACAACATAGATGCACAAATAAATGACACTTTTTTCAATAAGATGAAGATTTATAACAAAGATTTTATTATTTGAAATTAAAGCATAAGATCAATTACAAGTATAATGATGTGAGAAGATAACATCAATTGCACATAAAGAGAACATATACTACTGATAAATCAGGCTTTCGTAGCTCTATTTATGACCTACAATGGCAGTATAAACACCTTCGAACCGCTGCAAATCCGTTGTATTTGTTTTTGCTGCAAAGACTTTAATAGCGGTTTTGTGAGTGTTGTTGCATGTCAGCATTAGGATGGTTGGATTCAGCATCGAGATGGGTGGCTCCATGGGCGAATCTGCCCTTTGCGCATTGGGGGCAATTGCGCCCCCTTAAAAAAAAAAAAAAATACAAAAACCCATTTAACTAAAGGTTGTTTGATAATTTTCCCTTTCTAATGTTATTATTTTGTCATAACCGATCATTTTTCACGCATAGGGCACGCACAGGAGCCGCCCATATTCGGTTCTCTTTCCTCTCGCGGTCTCGCCTCTCACCGTTTCGTCCATCTGAAATCGACCGTGTGCAAGTCGAAGCTCCGCTCACATTTTTCCAAAAAAAGAAGCTCCGCTCACCTTTCAAAGCATCAACTATTTTGAGCATTTTTAATGCATTTCAAAACAGCTTGCAGGATGCAGAGTTGCTGGTCAATGTTAACAACCATATGCTTGTTCCAAAGCATGAGACGCTTAGCAATGAAGAAAAGAAGAAACTGTTGAATCGTTATACTTTCAAAGAAACACAGGTAAGTTCTTTGGTGATATAGATAAATTCAAATAGAAGAAGAATGCATGTCCCATTTGCCTTTAGAGCCGTGGCCGAATGGTTGGGAGTTTTTTTTCTCTCTGACATAGCTCTTCGAGTGCACTGATTTTCACTAACTTCTTTAACATTTGAACTTCAACTCTTAAAAATGTCCAGGCTTATGGGTTTAGTTGTACATTTTTGCCCCCTATTCGTTGGGATAGATGAGAACCGAATCAGTATTTGTATTTTAGTTTATTTATATATATATATTATTTTTTATTTTTAATATTTAGTTTTTTTAATGTTGAGTTTGCCCCACCTTGAAAATTAGGCTGGTTCCGCCCCTGGGTTGCTCGACATCAGGGTTGGCTAATTTGTGGTGGATGATATTAGATTTGACTTATATTAAAAAAAGGTAGAGATAGACCTAAAAAGGCTTGGTAAGAAAATATTAGAAATGACCTTTCTATATTATATTTAGATAAGAATCACTCTTTAAAGAACACAATGGAGGAAAATGATTCATGTAGCTGATCCCATATAGTGGGAAATGGCTTGTTCTTGTTGTTGCTTTTGTTGTGTCAAATGCATCATCATCGGTATCACGGAGTTCATGGATTGACATCATTATACATGCATGCATTATGTAGGCTAGTCCAGGCTGGAAATGATGAAACACTCTTATCTTTCTCGTTCTTACTCTTTCTCCTGGCGGATGGAAGAATACACTTCTTGCATTGACAAAAAGGCGAACACCATCAAATGTAAATTCAATGCCTCTTTCTTCTTCCCTTGCTATGACTTCATTGCATAATACCTCTACAATTCCTAGAATCCTTTAAGCTGTTGCTCGAGCTTTTTAATTTTAGCATGTTCTAATTCGAGATGGGATCCACTACCAGCACTATAGTAGTTTTCATCCCAGTTGTACTCTTCAAGCCAAGCATCTTCTTCACAAGCAGTCATCCATTTCTCAGCCATCTGAACTATTTCTTTCGATCCTACTAAAGCTTCTTCTTTGACACATCAAATATGAGATTCAATCAGCTGTAGGATTAAAGAAGGGTCAAGAGCACCAAATATAATAACCTCAATTGAGATTTCTACATCATCGTCACCCTTTTCAACCAAATGCTTCCAACGATAGATAAAACTCCTCTACTTCAGCCTTCTTCCTCAGAACCTGCTCTTTCAACTTGCAAATGTCTTTGATCAATATTATAGATTCAAGGTGCATGGTTCATTATCAAGACTCAAACGCAACATGGATACACAACTAAGTAACAAATTTTTTCTTAAGAAGAAGATTTATAACAAAAATTTTATTAATTAAAATTGAAATATATGACCAGTTCCAAATAAAACAAGTGAGAATATAAGACCTATTACAGATAAAGAGAACATACAAACGATCACACAGATTTTATGTAAGGGGCTATCAAACATTTAGCTGTAGAAGATATCATAAGTCAGACTTAAAACGTACTACCTAAACACCCTTAGAACGAAAAGGAGAATATCATCTTTTATCATTAAAATAACATATTTACAAATATAGCAAATAGAGAAAACAGTGAGGCCAAAGTAACTGTGTGGTCTCCTTTCTTTTCGGCAGATGAATAAAATTGCATGGTGCATTGATAATATCCACATTTAAAGTCTGCGTTTGTAAGGACAAGATTCATAAGGAGAAGAAGAGAAGTTATTGCAAGAAACTTAGACATATTCATTTTCAAAAATAAGCCAGCTAGTGATTGAAGGAGTGATTTTAATAGGAAAGTCGATTGGTGGTTTTATAGGTGAAAAAAGACTCATGTTCTTGGTGAGATAAATATTTAATTATTATTTTTATTTAAATAAGTCAACTTTATATTAATATAATTTTTTTGTTTAAATAATTAATTAAAGAAAATTACGTGGAACCAAAATAAAGTTCTCAATGGTAGAATTGTTCCATTGGGGGAGGAGCAGAATTGTTCTTACCCTCAAATTTTATTGTAGTTTGCCAAATGTCATGGCAAGGTATTATAAAATAAAATAAAATAATATTTTTTTATATTGTAAAAATAATAATTAAATCTTGCACCTAACAAAGAGATCATTGGATTTGTTGCAAGTGTTTCTTTGAAAATTAGAGATATAGAGAGACGAGGTCAATATTTCAAACAATTAAAACATTTCTGTTAGTTCCAATATTTTTCAGTTGGATGGTAAGTTTTCGTAATTATGTATATGTGGCTCAAAAAAAAACAAAAAATAAAGATGCTATGATAGATAGGTATATATGAGTAATTAAGAAATGTTCATTTAAAGAAAAATATTCACATTAATTAGAATAAAAGTAGGAAGTAATATTGAAATTAAACATATAAAAACAAATTGAATTTACTTTTTTATTTATTTTTTGCCTTAATAAACATTGAGTCTCGTGAGATTATAATAGATAGATGAAGTGTGAGATAGAATGAGATTGCCTTTAAGGGGCTCTTTGATTGGAAGTTGACTAGGTGTAAAGTATGTCAAATACAAAAGTTCTGAAAAGATTGGGGTTTGATTGGATGAAAAGAAATGCAAAGTAAAACAAATATATTTTAAATTATTTTAGTTCATTTTTTAGATAAATTTAACTCACCCAGTTTTGAGCGAGAACCATTTATATTGCAAGAAAAATTTCTTGACCACAACTGCCACCCATTATCGACCACCACCACAGACTGTTGGCCACTGCCACCCATCACTGACCACAACCGCTAAACATCCCCTCGACCACTTATTGCAAATGCCGGAGCCGCAACCACCAGCCACCAATCATTTTCTATTATAGTAGCCACCCACTTCCAGCCACCACCACCACTTTGTGAGCTATCAGCCATCACCACCGATTGCTGCCATCTACCACCGGGAACCACACTGGCCGTTACCACCCATTATTAGCCACCACTAAAGTTTTCATCGATCGACATGATCTTTGAACTTTACATTACATTCATTTAAATTCAAACCAACCAAAAAAGTATTCATCCACATTTACTTTACACTCATCCTAATAATTCCAATATATTCCTTTTACATTACATTCTTTTTTTAGCCAATCAAATCACCCTTAAAGGAGAAATTATTTATGATATTTCATTATATTTATTTTATCTTGACCATGAATGACAAAAGATAGTTAAGATTGAAAAGAATAATAAGGTATAGTTGTTAGAAACGTTCTTACACTCTCCAAGTTCTCTATGCATAATTAACAGGAGTTAAGCAGCAACTGGGTGGATGGGGGTGAAGTTTTAAGTGAGTTGGGCCACTTAAAACTGATTTTGAGTCCCAAAAATCTCATAGTGTTCTATTTAACTATACTTGTACTTTTTTATATGCAACTTTAAAATAATGAGTCTAAGCATTTTTGATAAATGGTAGGTATTCATCATATTGTTTAATGTGGTTACGCATTTATTGAATCACACGAATTTAACAACTCATTAGAGGAGGGATACCATATTTGTCTTGCTCCATTCAATACTCAGATCACGTGTTACATTACTTTGAACATGAGCTACACTATAGGTCTCATTTTACTTCCTTTCTCAAGAAAATTTCCAACAAGTATTAAATTACCTCCTCAATCGGGCAGAGTCGCTGAGTCCTCCTTTCACCTCCTCAGTTTAGTGGAATCATTGAGTCCTCCTTTGACCTCCTCGATTCTGCGGAGATGCCAATAATCTTTTGCCCCCAAAGAAATTCTTCACAAAACTTCTCTAAAGACAAACACAAATACAAATATAATCGGAGTATCTCAAGTGCAAGTCAGCCAAAGCAACCTTGTGAAAGCCCCTCTTACACTCCCTTGAATTTCTCAAGGATTTTCTCCCACTCACACAACCTCTTCCTCTCTCTCTCTCTCTCTCTCTCTCTCTCTCTCTCTCTCTCTCTCTCTCTCTCTCTCGCTCAATGCTCTATCTCTCTCTCTAAGCTCTCTCACGGAAGAAACAAAAACCCTTGATTGCTAAAAGCCTTTTGCTAAAACTATATATAAAGGGCTTAGAAAACTCCTAATTTTTAATTCTGTCACAAATGATCATACAATACAATTAGTTCATTTCCATCAGAGATCATCCTACATGATTATAAATCATTCAGTATGGTAGTTCAAACCAAACATCGGATCATACAAGATGAACCAAAGTTTATCATGAGAGTTCTCGGGTGGTTCGTACAATACAATATGTAATTAATACAGACCCAAATTAATTCCTTAATCCTGGGGCTTAAATTAGGAAACATTAATTAAAGATCGTATGATATGAAGAACTCCATACAGTACAAATTTTTAAATTTCAAATTTGCCTATTTTAAGTAAGAAAGATTCGACAAAGGGGTTTATAAAATTAACTTATCATCTTGTATGATGTTTTTCTCATACATTACAATTAGTAATAACTAAATTAAAATTTTCTTATTTAATTAATTATTTTCATTAATTTTTATTTGAACAAATAATGCAGTATGATATGTATCATAGAATAAAATAAAGAGAAAAATTAAAATATTTATTTTTCCTCCTATTTGTGTGTTTATGCATGGTTGCTAAGCTAGCATACTCCTTATTATAGACATTGACTTAAAAAAAATATAAACTTATTCAAAAAGTAACTGAACAACATAATTCTTTCTTAAGTTCTAATTCTTTGATGGTGCTTTGTATATGTTGAACCTATAATGTTAGTAGTGAACAAGAAAAACATATACAATGTATAAAGTAGGAGAAAATAAAATAAACATCACATAAAATTTTTAATCATCAAACTAAAAGGTTGCGCTCCTGGATTACAACATACCCAATTTCATGCATTGGATATGTAATGCTACTTTAGCTTATGATTCACTTTCATCGAGAAAACATAAATTCTCAAAGCTACCGTCTATATGAAATACCATTAGATAGGCCTCAACTATCATTCTGCAAGGCATTCTTCTTTTTACTTAAAAACATTTTCTAATATTTCTTTTGTACTTGACATTTTCCAAAGACATTAATGCTCGAATCCTAATATTAATTTAAGGATAAATTCATCAACAATCTTTGAGATAACTCGATACATCACGATTGGAACGGTGTCTTTACTTTTATCTCCTTCTTTTTCTTCTACTACTTTAATAATTTGATGTTCATACATAAATTTAGTAAAGCTAATAGGTTGCCTTATAGGTTGATAATAGTCTTCAAGATTTTCAATAACCCTTCTCTTTAAACTTTCTTAGCTTAGTACTTCTTTCGGGAGTGCTTGATTTTATCTTATGAGACTTAGATGACCCCAGCTTAACTTTTAGCCTGTTGTTTAGAGGTAGATACATTTGTAGCGAGTTACACTTTCAAATCGAGCATCAATTTAATAGGAAATTTCCACTTGGCACCAGTAACTCGTTCAAGAATTTTCAATATTTTCATCATTTTCTTTCAGTCTGTAGTCTCCAATTATTCATCATGAACATGTTCTTTAGTTGAGGGTAGAGATGAAGACATAAACATTCATGTTTATTTCTTTTTATGGTAAACTAACATAGTATTTGATAGTTGTATTTACCATTTTGATACTTTTTAAGCTAATCCTTAAAAAATATAGCAATCTTCGATAGATGACCCATCACCCTGTGATATAAATAGTAATTACGTTTGTTGATCTAATTGGCTTCATCAGGCCTTTAACACATTAATAACTGAAGACCTGCTTTAAGTGCATGCTGGAACAACTTTTTAACACGTACCATCCCTCTTAAATGATTACTCCTTATTAAACCTTTATGTGTGAGTACGGGAGTGTTTCCTCACCAACTCCCACTTCTTATTTTTGAAATTTCCTCCACCCAAAAATGTGAGGCTTATCATTTCATCCTAGCACCAGCTTCAACTGAGAGTTAGCATTAAAATATTCAAAGCATAAACAAAAAGCAATTTTCTATTTTAAATTTTCTTAATTTTTAATTTTATGCAAGAGTTTAACCAAAATATTTCACAATCTCAATTTTCACAAAGATATGCAAATGTAATCTAAAATGCACAAAACAAAATATATTAAAGTAAAAAAAATATAAACTATATTTTTATAGTAGTTCGATCAAAATTGACTTACATACCCTCCTCAAAGGCCCTCCTCTTTGGGTATTCTAGTATAACACACTCCTTTAACACTTAGCCAAGAGAACAAGCCCTGCTGACTTACAAGGTGTTGATTGAACTCTAGAGACTCTTCAATCCTCAAAAAGTCTACCTCCTTCATCCTCCCAACATGATGAAAATGGTACTCCCTTCTACTCCATACATGATAGAGATGTTAATCCTTCTTTTTACTCTTAACATGATTGAGATGTTATATCATCCTTCTGATCCTTGTATGATGGAGATTTTGCTTCCCTTGCCTCCTCAAATAGTGAAGTCTTTTACCCAAAAACTTCTTCCTAGTGCTCTTCTCCAAGAGCTCCACAACCATAACTCACAAGACCCAAGGTGCAGGAAGACATGAATAATTATGTGATTCAACACCTCTTAATTCCCTTATGGAAACTTTCTCTCAACATCACCTTCTCTCACACAAGTGTTTTGGTCTCTCTTGCAAATAATTAGACAATTCTCCCTCTCTAAAGTTCTCTCACCAATGAAAAATATCTCCGACTACCCCAAGTCTTGTATGAATTAAAGTGTGATATTTAAATAAACCCTATTTTTCAATTTAATGCTTCTCATCATATAGTATGATACTAAGATTATACTATCTGATTAGTTCAATACTCATCACAGATCATCTTGTGTGATATTAAGTCAGATGGTATGATTAGTTATATTGAATTAAGGATCATCTGGGATGAACTAGGGTTCTTCCCTTGAAGATTGTGTTAAATCAAACTATATAATTTTGTTTGTATAATATGATAATTAATTAATATTTGATCCTAATTAAATTTCTTAATCTATGGATAAAATTAAGCAACATTCATTATAATGAAGCAATACAAATTCTTTCGTATAGTATGATCAGTTAAATTTCAAAATTCAAATTTATCTAATTTTGGTAACATAGATTCATTGACGGGGTTTATCAAAATACATTATTGTCTTATACAATTAAAGGTCGCATAGTATGATTTGTTATAACTCAATTTTCTTTAACCAATTTCATTAAATGCTTGAATTAATTTATGGACTAACATTTTATACAATACACTTTTAATAGAGAATTCAAGTATTTAATGTTCATCCCCATTTGTGAGTGTGTTTGGTTGTCTTGCTAACATACACCTAATTACATAAATAACTCAAGAAATGAAAAAGTGCAGACTCTTTTATTACGAATTGACTATATCTAAACTATGCACTATTTTGAGTCTGCTTCTTTAATCCATATTTTTGTATGTCGTACCTAAGATGGTTAGTTGCATACAAAAGAAATTGACAATAAATATAAAGTAGGGACTAGTAAATAATCAATCCATAAATATATTAATCATTAAAATAACTAGTCGGTCTCACAAATTTTAATAATCTCCCTCTTTATTTATGATGAAAAATATTATGGTTGGAATTTAAATTTGTAAGTTTATATTTAATTCCATACTTAGCTCTCCCCCTCACTAAATGACTTCCTTAAAAATAATTGGGAAAATATCTAAATTTTGATCTTTTTAATTTTTAATTCTTTTAAGAAACATATAAAAACAAAATAATAAAACACTAAACTAATACAAATTAAGTATAACAACCAACACAACTCTACTCCCCCTTTTGGCAACATAAAAAGGGAGACTAAAAATAATGAGTACAAAAAATTAAAGTAAACTAATAATAGTATAATGTAATAGAAAGACTAAAAATAAGATACTATAACACAGAAATAACACATAAATAGACACTACTTATCGAAAGTCCTAATCAGATAGAGGTGGTGGTGCCTAGAAGTATTGGTGATGTTAGGAAAACTTGTCTTTAAATCATGCACGATATGCCTCATCCTTTTATTTTAACTACTCCTAGCATGACACAGACTCTTAAATATAGGTGTATAATTGCATCTCGAGTTAATCAAAGCATTCAATCCATAAGTCAATAGAAGGTGATCCTAAGATTTGTAAAAAATCTAAAATTAGTCGAGTGTGAGAAGGATAGGATAGGTAGATAAGGAATTGATGTTGTAACAAATAAATCTAATACCTAGTATGATAAGTGGTCCTAGTCCACCAATTTTGAATCTATGATGGAAGCGCCATTATAGCATTCATAGGTGGACTAATCTTCCTCAAACTGGAAATAAACATCAAGTTTAGTCCTTTGAGCTAGACTACCAATGCTTATGAGCCATAGAAGTAAGAATAGGAAGGTGCAAGGTAGGTAAAGGGAGGGAGTTGTTCAGAGTGTGAGTGAGAAAGTTAAACTAACACTTCTCATATAACCTTAAGTAATTGTTACTATACAATCAAGGGTTTGTATTGCTTGATCCAATCCATCTAAAGTTATTGTACTCCAGGAGCCCAATCTTTTGATTTTAGTTATTATAAATATTATTGGTTATTAGTTTATTTCTCTTAGTAGCATTATTATATATTTCTTTTGTGTGCATGCTAACATTTTAGGTACATCATACAACAAAGGATTGACTTAAAATTGGGTAGAATAGGGTTATATTTTCAAGAGTCTAAAATTTTTCCTTAAACTTTGTTTATATAGTCAAAAGTCTTCTAATGGTTAGTATATGCTACCTTAGCAACCATGCACACATAGAGGGTAGCAATAATATGAATTTCTAATTTTATGATGTTTGTAATATATGATCTTTTATTTTAAAAATCAGTTCAAATGGATACTTTAACAATTAGGATAAATGGCCTAATCATACTATATGATCAAGATCATAATGTACGACCAGTTTAAACAAAAACCCCAGCCGCCAATGAGATTTAGGAATGTATTTGAATTTTCAACCTAATCAATATGTATAATATGTTTGTACTGTTCGACTATAAAATCTTGCCTAAACTAATTTTTTTGATTAGTCAACCAAATCAAGGTTAATTAATGAGAAGAGATTGTAATGTCCAATTCTGATCATTAGTGAGAGAATACCATACTATGTGATCCTGATCGTACTAGACGATCGATATA
This sequence comes from Dendrobium catenatum, assembly GCF_001605985.2. Taxonomy (NCBI): domain Eukaryota; kingdom Viridiplantae; phylum Streptophyta; class Magnoliopsida; order Asparagales; family Orchidaceae; genus Dendrobium; species Dendrobium catenatum. Next base: position 507,533 of record NW_021319377.1, read on the forward strand.
GATAATTTTTCATCATCCCAAGGTTCTCCTTGGAAAAACCTTAATTTATTAAACTAATTATGCATTACAATATAAATCATACTAGATGATTACAGAGATGATTTCAATCGTCCAAGAGATCATCCTAAATAAACTGAAGCATTATGTACTAATCATATTATACAATCAATACTTCATATTATATGAACTATTAAGGTTTCTTGAATTGATCATTTTAGAGCATGTTCATCGTACAAGATGCATAGAGATTTTGCACTAATTGAATTGTACAATCTATGATTGTACTATATGAATAATATCAATTGACATAAAAAAATTTAGGATTTTTATATGCCTTATTTTTAAACTTTCTCAAAAGGCTAAAGAAGTGTCTTTTGGCTATTGATAGAATTCTATGGGAGAGCTTTGTAAGAGATTTATCTTCTTGAGAGATCATGTAGTTTTGAGAGTAAGAGGGGGAGAAGGTGTGTGTAAGGGAGAACTAGTGTGAGAGGGATTCATGTGGTTGCTCCAAGCAAGCTTCCACTTAAGTTCCTTCATGTCTTCATTGATCTTGAGGGAAGTACTAGGGGGAAAGGACTTCAAGGACATAAATCATCAGGTTCTCTAAGTCACCAAGAGGGTGAAAAGGATTCTGGGTTCTCTACCTAACTAGGATGGTGGAAAAGATTATAGGATCTATGCTCACTAGGAGGGTGAAAAGAAATCAAGTTCTTAGCCGCACTATAGAAGGTTGGAAGTTATTTTAAATGGCCTTCTCCACCTTATTGTGGGGGTTAAAGGATAGTCACTAAAGGTTTAGTGTAATACCTAGAGAGGAGAACTCAAGAGATTGGACATAGGTCAAGGTTGATCAAATCACTATAAAATTTTAAGTATGCTCAATTCTTTTCTTTAGCACTTTATTTCATGGAATTTAATTTTTGCATATTATCTTCTTGCAAATCTGTGATAACTGTATTGTGATTTTTTTGGATGGATTTTTGTTAGTAAGGAAAAAAATTAAAAAAATTAAAATAAAAAAGATACAAAAATATTTTTCCTATTCATTTTTCTATAAAATAAAAATATAAAGTTTACTTGGTTCTTTTATTTTTGTTTCTGCTTGTACTTTTTTTTAACATCATTCTTAAAAAGTAAATTATTGGAAAAAGAAATTTTTAAATAGCCAATTCACCCCGCCTCTTGGTGTGCCCTGGGCAATTTTACAAGTTTTAAAGCATCTTTTAACTTTCAACTGGAATAAGTGAAGTCACAAATTAGAAATTTAAAATCCTTGAGAAAAAGATCCATGATACACCTAGGTCTTAGAAATACTACGAAGGTACAAAAGAGATCAAATAATCTCATATTTAAACTTACTATTGCATGATTACAAACTATTTTGTATAAAACCAATGAGACTATCTCTAACATGAACATAAGATTTCCTAAGATATTAATATCCTTGCATGCCTTAGGTAGACAAGTATCAAATTCTAAAAAGGTTAACAAAATACTTAATTGTATGCTTGATAATTTTGATGCAAAGGTCCCTGCTATCTTTGAATTAAAAAACTTAAATGTTAACTCAATTGATAAATTACTTGTCTTTCTTATGGCCTAATAGCAAAATTCAAGCCAAAGATGTAGGATATAGGGGAGAAAAGGAAGGAGATGATCGTGGCGCTGAAGGCTGTTGACTCAAACAGTAAAAGCATAAAATTATATGGTAATGATGATATAGCTCCTATGATAAGGCAATTCAAAAACTTCTTGAATCAAAAAAAGAAGCACCATTTTGAAAAGGGAAAAAGTAATGGAGGAAAATTAAATAAAAATTCATTTAATTTAATTTTTTTAAAGAAGGAAGCCATATAATATAAGGCCTTGTTGTCCTAACATGAAAACTCACCCTACTAAGGAGAAGGGTGAAGGAAATGTAAATTTAAAAAAGGGGAATCAAATGATACATAAGCTTTTCATGAAGGCTCTACTTCGAGTTTTTTTAGAACAATAACCAAAGGAGAAGGTAAAAAATATGTGCCTTACAGAAAATAATAATCTTGATAATTTTAATCAAGATGAGGAATGCTCTAATAAAAGGCCTAGTGACAGTATGTGGTATCTGGACAATGAGTGCTCATGATACGCGATGGGAGATTTGAAGTAATTTATCATGTTGGAGGCAAGGGCAGGAGGCAAGGTAATAATTGGTGATAAAACCACTAGGAAAGTGGTGGGCTCAGTTATGATCACTATAGAAAAATCTTCTATTATTGTAAGACTTTTCAGAGGGTTTAAATGCACTGGTAAAAGCGACAGATGAACTGGCTGATATTTCACCAGTAATTTATGGTGGAATTTCCATCATATTTTCTGTCATTAATTTTTCACCCCATATTCTGCCAACAAATTTGCCGATTTTTATAATATTCTGTCACATTTTTCATCAAAAATCACCAACAAAATCTCTGGTATAAATTTCACTCTCTTACTTAAATCTGACAAAACATTTATGTTGTATTTTCTACCAATTTTTTTACCATCGAAAACTCCACCAAAAAAATTGATAGAGAAAGCTTTATTTTGCCTGCTCTATCTTCTTTTTCTCATTTTCTTTCCTCCTTGTTTTGGTTCATTCTACTCATGTCAAAAACCTGTGTCGAATTCCACCACCATCGAGATTAGTCTATTGTTGATGTTTGTGGTTGACCTTGCTCCTCGTTCATTTCCATCCTTACCAAAGTTCGCTACCTCTATTGCTAACGTTCACTGCATGAATTACTAGAAATATGTCATTAGTTTTTCTTTTACCATGAATGTTCTCAGTAAACATTTGCAAGAGATTTGAGAATGGTGTATTGATTTTGTTGATGATATTCTTCTTATTGATGAGTCTAGAGAGGGAGTTGATGTGTATATTTTTTGTTGAGATTACAATGCTCTTATAGAATGAGATTACAAAGAGCGAGAGAATGAGAAATGTGTATAATATTACTTAAGATTAGAATGCCCTTACGAAATTTACTCTTAAAGATAAGATATGAAATGAGCATATATGTGAAAATGTTAGAGAAGATCTTTTGGAAGATAATGTTATAGAGAGCGAGAGATTTGCCTCAGAAGCTTTGCAAAGATTAGAATGTTCTAAGTGGCTAGCTTTACTCTTAGGGACATGATACAAAATGAGCATATATGTGAAAATTTTGGAGAAGCTCTTATAGAATATAAGATTAAAGAGAGTGAGAGATTTTCCTTAGATGGTATTGTCGCACAAACTACATTTTTATAAGTTAAGAACATCGATAAATCAGTACTAAATATCTCCAGCGTAAACTACATTTTCACATAGGTACCCCCTTGAAGACCTATACATGCATTTCTTGGCCAGGTAGGATTGAAGATCACGACCACAGTGTCACCCTACATTGATCGTACATATCTTTCTTTGTATGGAGGGCTGGCTATGACTCTTTGTATTTCCCCTAAAAAGGGGAGATGCCGGGAAGCTACTAGAATTTTTATTGACAAGGGACCTGTGTGAAATAACACTATTTGATTTACAAATAAAATTAAAATCCATATATTTTCCTCCAATAGATGTTACAACAATATCTAATATATTCATATTATATATATGTTATATTATGGTTATCAAAAATCAAAGAAGTTAGATATATAATAGATTGGCGCAAGGACGAAAGGTATTAACAAATGAGTTCATTAAAGGGGTGAATTTTTTCTTGTAAATAGTTTCTCAACTGCCCAGCTTTATCTTAGAGAGAAAGTTTCGATGACCATGTTCTAAATATAAAACTCAAGGGCACTAAAGCCTAGATGGTGCAATTATTAATCTATACCACAGAGGGTTCATGCCAAAATATTTGTATTGGACTTCTCATGGTGAATATGAGGCACATTTTGATTCTCTATGTGGCCCATCTATAAGTTCTAATATAGCTGAGGAAGAAAATATTGAGGATTTATTTATGATGCAACTGGAGCAATATTTGAATAATATACAGAAGAGTACCTAACAAGGAGACACAAAATTTTTATGATTTATTGCATTCTTCCTAACAGCCAATATGGAATGGGTGCACTACTCACTCAGAGTTATCCATTATTGTAAAGATGTTAAGCATCACAAAAAATTATAATGTCCCTCATGAATGTTTTAACCAATATATTGGCTTATTTAAGGAAACCAACCCGGTCATAATTCCTACAGATTTATATCAAACTAAGAAGTTGGTTTCCAAACTTAGTTTGACATACAAGAAAAATAGATTTTTATATCAATGGATGCATGATATACTTTAAAGATGATCTATAAGAGATTATATGCCATCATTGTAATGCAATAAGATTTAAACCAAAGTTTAGAATAAAAATAAACCTGAAGGAAGGACCAATCAGTAGGATATTTTAGCTACCCATAATTCCTAGTCTATAATGGTTATAACCATCTATGAGATATACTACACATATGAGATTACATAATGAACATATTTTGTAAGAAGTTGTTATTTCACATCTGTAAGAAATAGAGGATTGGAAATGCTTTGATCATACATATATCTTTTTGAACTAAAAATCATTGGTTCAATTAGATTTGTAAGATCGTGCCTTCTACATGATCGAACGGCCCAAAAAAGGCCTCATCTTCAGTCAATTGACCGTAGGTTCACACACCGCATGTATTCAGTCCAGTCAATGTGGCAATTTATTATCCATCCATCATGCTTGTTCTAGATCTGATGATTGTGATCAAATCCAACTAGATAAGTGAATGATCTAGAGGTTAACATGTGGCATGTGACGCAGTGTCGATGCTGATTTTTTTTTATAAATTGATTTAAAAAATCAATTTAATAGCCAAAAACTTTCAAAATTCACAAAAAATTTAAATTTTCACTAAACTAAGTAATTTTGGTGTCATTGGAAAGGGCTTAAGCCCTAGTATTTATTAAAATTAAAATAGTTTAAATAGTGAATTATGAGTTATTCAAATTTTTTAAATCAATATTTGATAATTTTCTCACAATCGAATTATCAAACTAGACACAAATTATGGTGAGAATTTTTTTAGTATCTTAGGCATCCCCTATATTTTTCTTAGGTCGAGATGCTCTCTGGAGTTTTGCCTGGTGAATTTACAAAGTAATAGGTCCATTTGGACCCAAAACTTTAAAAATTGATAACTAGTGACACCTAAGAAAAATAATTAAGGATGATGTCTAGATAACTTAGAAATTGCATAAGAACTTCTACACACACCCAATAGGGGTAAAACTTTACAACATTAAACTTAGTAACATTTCACACCTTAGCTTCAAATTTCACTGAATTTGGGGCCCATTAGGTCAAAGAATTAGTTAATTCTAACCTCACTCCTATGATATCACTCCTCAAAAATCTCAAAAATGAAATATTTACCATTATTTTAATTGAGAGTATTAATTGGAAACTCAAGCTTCCTACTATGTAATTAACTACAAGGGTTATACTTCGTAAGAGATTTAAGACCCGAGATGAATTTTAAAAATTAGTTAATTCTTTTTTGAAAAAATCAAGAAAATTGATGATGATCATTATTGTCATATTCAAGCGATTAGTAGGGAATGACACTTTCCTCCCTTTGGAAAATATATCATTTGTTATTATGACCTTGAATATGAAATAAATGATAAACCATCTAGATTATCATAACTAAATATTTGAATGAACATCATTTTGACCCTTCAGGGTCATATGTAGTTCTTTCTTGAATTTGACAATGATATTCATGATGAAATTTATAATTCTAAATCTGAACCCATTAAGAAGTCTAATTTTCAACTCTCGATGTGGTATATCATTTATAATGGTATTTTGAATTTCAGAATTAAAATTCAAAAAGTCAATTTTAAGCTTCCCAAAGAGATTACAATTTCAATCGCTTTGCATCTTTCCAAAGCAAAGCTTTAAAAAGTAATAGCAAGATCACATATCGAGCTTGGATCACCGACCGGTTTTCTTCTCATCACCAGTACTTAATTCTAGCCTCCACCACCACCACCTTCACCCAATGTGGTCCCGACTACTTTTGAGTTGATGTTTATTATGTTATCTTGTTATTTACTAGTGTAGTTTCTTACTTTGTTGTGTCTTCTCTGTTGGTCATCTTCCCTTTTTATGTTCCCAAAAGGGGGAGTAGGTTGGTTGTATTTTCTAATATTTATTTTAATTTAGTTTGGCTTTTTTTTTTTCTTATTTGTGCTAGTTCTTTTTGTCTTACTCTTCTTAATATTAAAAAAGGTTATATATATATAATATATATCCCTTTATTTTTTAAAGAATTCACTCAGAAAGGGGGATATTAGGAGAAAATAAAATTAACTTAAAAAACTTAACCAATAATATGTGTTATCATCGAAAAGATAGAGATTGTTACAATCCGAGAACTCAATCTTATGATTTTGTTTATAACAAACATTATTGGAAGTTACTTAATTTCTTCTGGTATCATTATTATTTATTTATTTGTGTGCATACTAACATTTTAGATAAATTGTGCAATAATGGATCGTCTCAAAATTGGATAGAATAGGGTGATGACTATAAGAGTCTATAATATTTCTTTGCACACACACACACACATGGTAGTGAAAAAATATGAATTTTATATTTTCTAAAGTTTAGACTATATGATCAAGATCATATTGTATGATCTTTTATTAATAAAATAAATTCTAATGATTCTTTAAATAATTAAGCTAAATGACTGAATCGTACTATAAGAATAGTTTAAATAAAAACACCAGCTGCTAATAAGATTCAGGCAAGTATTTAAAATATGAATTTTTTACCAAATCAAATAGTACGACCATGTTCGTACAATACGATATATGAAATCTTGGCTAAACTAATCCTTGTGATTAGTCAATCAAATTAAGGTTAATCAATGAGAAGGGATCATATTGGACGATTGAGTGAGATGATTTTAATTATCTCAGGGATCATCCTAAATGAACCTTAATTTACTGAACTAATTATACAGTATGATATGAATCATACTTGATGATCGATAGAGATAATTTTTAAACCTCATAGAGATAATCCTACATGAATAGAAGCACTATATAATAATCATATTATTTGATCAATACTTCATATTGTATAATTTGTTTAGGGTTTTTGAGTTTATCATACTAGAGCCCATTCATCATATAGGATGGAGAGTGATTTTTGTACTAATAGTACTGTATGATCTACGATCGTATTGCACAAACAATTTTGGCTGACTTAAAAAATTTAGGGTTTTGGGATGCCTTGTATTTAAACTTTCTCATAAGATTATATATGTGTCTTTTGGTTCTTGAGAGAATTCTTTGTGAGAGCTTTTTCTTCTTGAGAGATCGAAGCGTTTTGAGAGGAAGAGGGAGAGAAGGCATGTGTGGGGCGAGAAGTAGTGTTAGGGGATTTCACAAGGTTGCTCCAAGCAAGCTTCTACCTATCTTCTAAAGTGATTCATTATTCTTGAGGGAAGCCCTAGGGGGAAAAGTCATAATTGCCATAAATCATCAAGTTCTCATACTCATAAGAAAGGCGAAAAGGATTTCAGGTCCTTTTCCTCACTAGGAGGTTGAAAAGGATTCCATGTTCTATGACTCACCATGAGGTTGAAAATAATTCAGGTTCTCAGCCTCACTGTGAAAGGGTGGAAGTGAATTTATAAGGGCTTCTCCACCTTACTGTGGGGGCTAAAGAGGAGTCACTAAAGGTTTAGTGCAATACCAAGAGAGGAGGACTCCGGAAAGTGGACATAGGTAAAGGTTCACGGAACCACTATAAAATTTTTTGTGTGCTCATTTCTTTTCACTAGCACTTTTATTTTCCACTTTTAAATTTTTGCATATTATCTTCTTGCAAATCTATGATAACTTCATTTTGATTATTTTGGAGAAATTTCTATGAGTAAGGAAAAATAAAATAAAATTTTGAAAATAAAAAAAGATTCAAAAATAATTTTTGTTCATTTTTCAGGAAAATAAAAAAAATAAAGTTTACTTGGTTATTTGATATTTACTTTTGTTTGTGTTTTTATTTAACATTGTTCTTAAAAATAAAAAGGTTTTGAAATTTTTTTTTTAGAAAATTCAATTCACTCCCCTTTTGGTGGGCCTAGGGTAGTTCAACAAGGTTTAACAACCTCTTTTGAACTTTCAAAAATATATCATTAGAAGCATAAAGTAATATGTCAACTCACACAGTACAATCAGGGATAGTTTAGTACGGTATGTATAATTTCAATGGTTTTGAAAAACTGTCATTCAACATTTTGACTAGAATGTATCATGCAGTATGATAAGTATTTCGTACAATATGATCAACAACAATCGATCATACCAAATAATTAATTTAATAATTATTTCTCTCTAATGGCTTATCCTACGTGTATTGTATAGTATAATATATGTATGATACACTCCAATGTGAAAGAATTTCTCAATTTTTGTGTGGTAATCATGGACATATCCACAAGGATAAGTACATACCATAGTTTTTGACAAAAATCATAAGAATTAGTGAAAATAGAGGAAAAAAAAACATAAAACACAAAACAAGATTACATCCAAATAAATACCAAACCATATAAACTAATTGGCTAAAATGAAATTCATAAATTCCTAAACAAAATATTAAATATAAATTAGAACATAAGCCACATAAACACATCAACACAAACCAAATAAAAAGACATAAGAACAACTATACAGTTACCCTAATTTTTTAAGCATTGATATAAATTATTCCTAATCATGTTCTTAGTGAACTAAACCTTTCATAACATAGGGGTTTGGTAAAAAAATATGCTAACTATTTGTTTTTGTCCAAATTTTATATCCTTACATCTCTCTTTGCCATTTGATCTTTATTAAATGTGTGTCTCACATCAATGTGTTTCATTTGAGAGTGTTGAATAAGATTTTTTATGATACTGATCACATTCGTGTTATTATACACGATGGGAATGGTTCCTACTCACAATCCAAAATTAAAAAGTTGTTGCTTTTGACAAAGGGCTTAGGCAACATAGTTATATACTCAACTTCTATAGCGGAAAGGACAATTGAATTTTTCATTCTACTATGCCAGGAAAGTAAGGATTATCCATTCATTTGGCAAGTTCTTCAGGTGCTCTTTCTATCTACCTTATATCTAGTAAAAATAAAATATGAGTATCCAACTAATTCAAATATCAAACAATTTATATGATACTAGATACCTATGTTCTGAGTGTCTATGAGATTATGGGCTCTAAAAATTCCTAACTTCATGCCCCGACCTCTTTATACCAGTCTCTTTTCTTTTCATAACTAACTGGGGAGAGATTTAATGAGCATAGGTTTTTGGTGAATTTTCAAAAGGCATATTGGGTTTTAAATAAGACACTACTTAGAGATTTTGCCCTCATTTTGTGAGGACTTTATGATCTGAGTTCTGATTTCCTATAGAAGCAAGCCCATATAGTTAATTACTCCTCTTAATAATGAGAGAGAACTTTTGATTAAGGCTATACATTAAAGAAATTGCATAGGTTATAAATCCAATGTATAATAGAAATAATTTTAGGGTTTGAATTTGGGGTATGGATTTTGGAGTTTAGGGCTTAAAATTTATTTCCATAAATTTAAAATAGGTGATGGGGGGAATGAAGATGAGCCCAAACAAGATCTCATGGTTTTGTTGTCACGAGTTGTCATGTTCCCTAATCTAATTAGTCAGAGGAGGTAGTCGACCCAACCTAATAGAAATCACCTTTTAGTAACCATGGTTTACTTCATCAAAGAATACCTTGTATACTCGGGTTGATGTTAGTCTAAGGGGATAGATTTTAATCCCACCTTAGTTGACAAAGGGATTTATGTCTATCGAATATACCATATGATTAATTACTTAAGGGTTTGAAGTAGTTAGGAAACATATGAGCTTTAGCCATGAAGGTAATATAATAGGGACATTTTGTGGCAACACCACCTTATCAGAGAGCACATGTCATGTCTCTACAAGTAAGAGACTATTTGAGGATGAACCTTATTGATACAGCCAACACAACTTTCTCTCTTTGTGAGCTGAGGTTAAGTTTAAATTTCTCACTCTAGATAAATGGTTGCAGGAGTTAGATGATTTTTTGTTTTAAGTTTTTAGGTGATGAATTTTATTTTAAGAATTTAATCTTTTTTTAGGTTTAATCCCTCCAGTTGAGATTTCCTGTGAACATGACCATCATTGGGGGGTGATGATAAAAATTAATTTTATTTTTGTAAGAATCTTGGAAGTATTTTTTTATTCAAGTTAGGTTAACTCCAATCCTTTTAAGGAGGAGGATAAGACTTGAGTATTTGACCCACACAACATTCTTAAACAGTTTGATTTGGGGCTCAGATGTAATGATCAAAGCATATGCATATTATATTTAGTTTGCAAATAGAATGTTTTATTAATGAGTATTTGACCCTGCATAACATTCTCAAATATTGTGTTTATAACTTTAACACATTTGTTAGAGCACATGCAGGGTTTTTTTTAGTATATAATTTGGAGTTATTATAGGGGTATCTCCTTCTATCTACTCGAATAAATGTATCATATTCGGTGGCGTAGCACTATGCTGCAAGTCATTCATCACTTTATGTAGGTAGGTTCTTACACATTGTAAGCCTTGTCCATGTCATTTGCATGTATGCATTGGACATTTAAAAATCACCAACCATTATGTAGGTGAATCGTGCTTCATATATATTTACCATCATCATCTATAGATGGGTTGTAGCACTGTGCTACGAGTCGCTTGTTACTTATTGCAGATAATTAAGCTATTATGAACTGATGAATCTCTCACAGTTTCTTGTGGATGCTTGCATTTATCATAGGCTTGTTTCTTTTATTTGTAGGCACTATGTCGCACTCACTGCAATCTTCTCATTCATCCTTACAGAGGATCTGTGTAGACTATCATATTTGCTGCAAAGGTCCTATGCACACTTGCAGGGGACATATATTCTTGACAGATTAATTGATAATTTTGGCATGCAATTTTAGTGTATTCACTTGCATATTAGTATTCACTGTCTAATGAGATGTGTTGGCTGAGGAGTCATCATGTTCATTACATATTGATTTTATGTTCGTAGGAGGTTATCAAACATATATTAAGGATGTCTTGGGGCCCATAAGTAGCTGCTTATGCAATGATGGGTGATATTGATATCTATCACCAAAACTATAAGATCTTTTTTTTCTATCATTGCAACCTAAGTTACATCATATGATCTTGTAACCATTATTTGACAACTTGATTCAATAGAAATCCACACATTTCCTTCATCTTGTGTAGACCTACTTATCAATGTCAAATACAACTTCACTTCGACATCAAACTTTCTAAGATAGCATTAGAAAGTTTTAGAGAAGTTTGGAATGGAACAATTGTACTATCATTCAAAAACTCACTATATAAAATGCTATATATATATATATATACACACACACAAAATTTCATTTTTAATAAATTACGTGAGTGTCATTTGATTGTTTAAAATTTTGGCAGCATCTTGGCGTCCCCTTCCCAAGAGGGGAGGTAGGGGTTGGAATTTACCCTTTTAATCTGCCCATCCAGAAAGATAGTCAATGACTGAGGGCTTTGGGACATTATCATGTCTTGGAGTTGGTCTTTAATGATCCTTGTAATTGTACACAACCTATTAATTTTAATTTAATTTTAAAAAAATAATTTTTATCTACCGAAAAACAACCTTGCAAGGGGAGGTTATGGAGGGCACTTTCCCTTTTAGGTCAACCCAGCCATAAATATAGTCAATGACCGAGGGCTTCGGGATGTTGTGGGGTTCTAGAATTGGTCTTCAATGATCCTCTTATTGCGCTCGATGTGCTAATTAAGTGTATTAATTTTACTTAAAAATATATTGGTTCCCCTAAAAAATTTAGCATCCTTCCGATGCCCCCTCCCAGAGAGAGGTGGTTGGGCAGGGCACTTGCCCTTTCAAGTCTGCCTAGTCGAAAGATATTCAATGGCCAAGGGCTTCTGGATGTTGTCAGGTCCTAGAATTGGTCTTTGAAGATCCTCTGATTATGCAAGACGTGCTAATTAAGTGGATTAATTTTTTTAAAAAAATATTTTGATTTCCCTCAAAAATTGGGCAGCCTTTTAGTGCCCCCTCCTCAATGGGAGGTTGGGGTGGGCACTTACCCTTTCAAGTCAGCGCAGACATAATGATAGTTAATGTCGAAGGGCTTCGGGACATTTTCAACTATTGGAATTATGTTCTGAAGTTCCAATTGATGATTGTCGAATGCTGATTATTGGTTGTCGATCGTGATTGTTGATTGCCAATGATTGGTTACCAATTGTGATTGTTGATGATTGGTTTGAAAAATACCTTTCCCAACTTTTTTTATTTTTCATTTTCATAAAAAAAATTATATATATAATATCATAATATATAATATATAATATAACATAATATTATATATAATATACATATAACATAATATATATAATATATATAAAAAAGAGAGGGAGGAAGTCGGAGAAGGCGGCTAGGGCACGGGTCAGCGAGGCGGGCATCAGGTCAGCATCGGGTGAAGGCATCGACAAAGAGGCAGTCGGTGGCCTGTCGGAGTCGGTAGTGGCAGGACATAGAAGTAGGTTTGAGGACATCGGGTCAACTTTGATTGAAGTAAATAGAGGTGGGCCTCAGTAATATAGAGAAGTCACAGTTGGGTCTAGTGCACGACTTGTGTGGGTGTCAGTCAGAGACGGCAGGAGTTGGGTCAGCTTGGCTCGGCCAAAGTCAAGAAGCTTTGTTCAGCCGCTCAACATCGATGGCAAGCCCACGACGTATGGCCAGCTTTGGGTTCAGAGAAGAAAGCACGACATGCAGTCAGGAATCAATGTCGAGCGGCTGCGTGCGAATGGGATGAGAAAATAGGAAGAAGTCTTCATTTCCTCTACCTATAAGTTTTTTTTAATTGAAATTCCTAAATTCTTCCTTCTTTATGTCTGTATCTGAGATTTAATGTTTCCCTCTAATTTTGTCATGTGTGTGTAGATTTGTTTTTGTGTCAGTGGGAGTTGGTTTGAGCGATCATGGCATCGTAGGGGTAGTGGGAGCGGTTGAGTCGTCGGTCTCCGATAGTTAGAGTTCAATAGAGATATTTTAGGATGTTTTTGATGGTGGTCATATGTGATTCCTTAGGGTCATCTTAAAACTTAGCATATAGCTAAATGCTAAACAAAATGCTAGGCCTACTAGCAATCAAGTAAAGTAAGGAACCTATAATCCCTCTAAATTTCTTCTAGTCAACTTATTTACCATCTTGATCATTATCTAACTAGGTGTGTGAACTCATGGGTGTATTAATACTCTTGTAACCATTTATATCAAATTTCATTAAGGTCTCTTTTATGTGTTATTTTGGCTAAAAAAATTCCATTTTCTCTTTGTTTTACATTAAATCCAAGAAAGTTGGTTAACTCACCTATCAAACTCATTTAAAATTCAGTATTCATAGTGGAAGAGAATTCTTTGCATATACCATTATCGGTAGGTTAAAAATAATATCATCAATAATAATCTATACCATGAGTATATCATCATCAATTATCTTAATAAATTGGCTGGTATCCACGGTGCCCTTAACAAAAGATTTCACTAAGAAAAAATTGATAAGCCACACCCTAGGTGTTTGCTTATGCCCAAACAATGCTTTCATAAGTTTTTTAGTATGATTTTAGATGGCAGAGTTCTCAAAAACTAAGGGGTTATTTTGCATACACATCTTCCTTAATCACGTCATTTTGGAAAGCACTCATGACAACTACATGGTATAATTTTAATCTCTTCAAGCATGAAAATGCTAATAGTACTCTGATGACATCTAATCTAACTACTAGGGAAAAGGTATCCTAAAAATATATCCCTTCTATTTGGTTGTAACCCTTTACTACCAACCAAACCTTATTTTGAATGAATAATCAAGAGTCATTTAGTTTATTTTTGAAAGCCCATTGAGTTCCAACAATACTTTGATCAAAAGTTTAGCCATTAACTCATACGCATCACTATTAATAAAGTAATTCAATTCTTCTTGGAATTATATTATCCAAAATTCATTTTATAATGCATGTACAGTACTATTGGGCTCTATTACAGAGATAAAGGATGTGTGGCTAACTTCTTTCTTAAGTACATGCTTAATCCTAACTCCTATTTATGGGTCTCCTATGATAGGTTCTCTAGGATGACTAGCTATGTTTCTCTATTCTCTAAGAAAAAGATCCCAACCTTCTTCTCTATCATCTGATCCAATATTATTAATTCTATATGTCATATATTCCTCTTCATAATAATCTCTTTTAGCTTTATAAACCCAATAAAATTCATTCTATGTAACATGGGTGGACTCCTCATCCTCTAAGTCCTCTTATTAAATAACATATATACCTTTCCTAGTGAGAAACATCCTAGAAATACTGCTTCATCTGGTTTTGCATCAAATTTTCCAAGTTGAGACTTTCTATTTTTTAATACATAGCACTTACACCCAAACAAAAACACATGAGACAAAATACGTGTTCTACCATTAAGCAACACATATGGTACCTTATTCAACTTAGATCTTATATTCACCCAATTCTAATATATAAAAAGTAATATTCGCTACCTCTTCCTAGAAGTACTTATATAGACTATAGTCACTATGCTTTGCCCTAGCATTTCTACTAGTGCTATATTTTTTGTTTTAGTTATAAAACAATTATATTATGGGGTTCTAGGGGATACTAAATTATGTCCTATCCCAAATTCTTCACTAAAATAATTCAACCCTCTCATTCTCAAATTCTCCTCCAAGATTGTTTTAAATAATACAAAATAAATAACCTATTTTACGTTGAATCCAAACTAACAATATTTTAAATTCCTTGAATGAATTGCACTTATTTGCAAGAAATGTAACCCAACTAAACCTCAAATAAACATCAATATTTATAAAACCAAAAGATTTCTATCATAGAATCAATGTACTAATAGTTTCAAACATATCTATATGAACCACTTATAATGGCCTAGGGTGAGTACATCCTTAATAGATTGGAATGAAGACTTAACTTGCTTACCTATCTGACATGCATCATAAATATATTATTTTGAGAATTCTAACTTAGGTACTCCTCTAATTAAATCTAATTTGGTAATATTCCTAAGGGTCCCCAAGCTTGTAAAGCATAGTTTCCTATGCCTCAACCATGATTCATCAATAGTTGACTCCAAATAATAAACATTTTTTCACTTATCAATGTCATTCAAATCATCCTTGGACACATTATTAATTCTTAAACCTTTTAATAGATTTATACCCTAAAGCATTAATAATCATTTTGTAGAATAAAATTTTATGTTAAAACCTTTATCATATAGTTGACATATGCTTTATAGATTATGTTCTAAACATTCTACATGAAAAACAATTTTAATAAAAAAAAACATCAATTTTACCTATTAAACCTATTCCCACTACCTTTCTAGAAGTGTTATCTCAAAGTTTTAACTTTTGTTCAGCCCTGGCTTTCTATGAGGTGAATTTAATCATGTCTCTAATCATATATCATGAACATCCATTATCTAGGTACCAGATACTCTCACTGGACCTCTCATCAGAGCACACATATAAAATCAATGAAGATTTAATTTTGGGAACCCGTGGGTTTGGGTCCCACCATATACTGTAATGAATGTAAGTTATAATGTGTAGATGATGTCTTCAGAGTTCAGAGACAATGTGATATATGGTGGCTTATGTTTGTGAAATGCATGTAATATACCCTAACATGCCACAACAAAACACTTAATTCTAAAAAATGGATGCACTAATCAATATGATAAATGATTTCCCCTTCTATGTGTTGGTGGTGCATGTTGTATTCTAGTGTGTTTCTTACTAGTGTGTGTAGGCCTTAATGTAATTTCTAAAAGTAATGTGATTTATTTCCTTAGGATTACATTAGCACTCTTATGCATGCCTACCTCTACTTGCAGTGCATGTTCATCTTCCTGTAAATGCAATGCATCTCTTTCCAACTCCTTAAATGTATCATCTAATTTAATATGCTCTTAATTTAATGCCTCATGCTTCTCTTCTAATGCAACATAATCAGCTTTAAAATTTATAAAATTACTAATGAGACTAGTATCATCATCTAGCATTACATAGTGTTCCTTTTTAAGGCATAAATACTTCTTTTTAAGCATTATATAACTATCATGCAGTAGTTGTAAAAAAGAAAGTAGTTCATCATATCGACAAGTTTTACGCTGGCTGTCGACTACCTAACGCAACCCTCCACTTTTCTCATCCAGGACTTGGGACCTGGCAACGGCAGTGTTAAAATTATTGCCAAAATTACCATTTCTATTCTTTGCCATGAGATTAAATTTGCTACTTTCTCTTTAGATTTATTTTTCTCTAGAAAATCTAAATTTTAATATACCTAAAATCCTTCTTAGTTATTTTCTTGTCCTTTTTCGCGATTCAATTTTCTTCACCCTTTTCTTTTATTGGGTGGCGCTTTAAGTTCGGGTGATAAGATCAAATATATTCTAGATTTTTACATTCATAGAAATTCACACTAGTATAAAACTTTGTTAAGGTTATACTTTTACCTTGATATTTATCATTATGGCAGTTTTGCTTATTTTTTAGAAATCTCTTGAATAGTCTAGTCATAAGCAGAATATCCTCATTTCCGTTAGTACTAGAAACATTGCTTTCTGTATCATCAACTTTCAATGTGATGGTCTTCTCCTTCTTCCTTTCACCTATACATATAATTCATTTACTAAATTTTTTCTCATAGGCAATAAAAAATCCAAGTAAATTATCAATAGAGTAAGAATTAAGATTATTTGATTCAAAATTTGTAGTAACCTTGGCATCCCAAAATTGAAGTAAACAACATAATATTTTATTGACTTTTTCTATATTTGAAATGTCTCTAGCTAAAGCATGCTGGGATGCAAATTTTTTTTGTAAAATAGTGTATATATCAGTGATAGATTCTCTAGGTTGCATGCGAAATAGTTCATATTCATGCAAAAGTAAATTCATACAGGATTTCTTGGCTTCACTGGTTCCGTCATATGTTATGCATAAAATTAGGGGTGTCAATTTCGGGTCACGGGTCGGGTTCGGGTCGAACCCGGAACTGACCCGGGTTCAAATGGGTCGACCCTAACCCGACCCGGTTAGGTAAACGGGTCGGAAATGCGAACCCGGACCCAACCCGACGGGTTGCCGGGTTGACCCGACCCGACCCGGGAGAAATTTTCGGGTCGGGTTCGGGTCGGGTCAAATGTTGACAGCTCTACATAAAATATCCTAAATTTCTTTACCCTCAGTATAAATATACACTGCACGACAGAGATCTAGGGATTTGTATACCGTAATCCACATAGAAAATTTAGAGTCTCATTAAGAAAACTATATTGTTTTGCATTCATTTTATTTTCATTACTATCTAATTTTCTTGCAAGTCTCTATTAATTGAAAAAAAAACTAAAAAATATACATTTTACATTCAGTAGGATAAATTTTACATTTAGATTAAATAGTATTAATTTTATTACATTTAAGCGGAATATTTTTCTCTTGTCTTCTCTATCAGTTTATTACATAATCGACATGTATACTTCAAGTCAGCACAAGCACCATCCACGCCCATCAGAAAGTTTGACATAACTCTACCAAAAAACATGCCTCATGTCCAGTTCTCGAACATTAATTTTAATGGTCCTAGGACCACAAAAATATTGATTCCATAGTAAGGCAATAGTAATTGCCATCATAGGGAAAGACTATAATAATATTGAGCTCAATCTATTACTTGGCGCATATGTACGAGAATATGAAAATAAATTTGTAAATTTTGAGGAGTTGGATTTGAGCACCATTCTACTCAAAAGTAATAAATTATAGACACAAGTAACTTATAAACTAAATTCAAGTTTCATATAGATTATTTGGTTGAAATAAATGAGCAAAACATTTTATTAGATTTTATTTAGATGAAGAAAATGTGATTTTTTGGGGATCATGAGAGAGTAAATGTCTCCTCTAAAATTTAAAACTTAGAATTACCTATATATATATTATAAAATAATGATGTTATTTTTAAATTATCATCTGTGTTATGCTAAGAAAATGTGCTGATTCTATCTCTTTAAGAAAGTCTTTTTTATGGTTGATGATATACTGATTAACCCTTAGAGTTGGTCCAATGGATGAATTTCTTATCATAAAAATAAAGAAGTTTATATACTAATTTGCTTGTTGATTTATGTTCCTAACTATATTTCTTTGTTGCTTAACAAGTAGCTCGCTGATAATATGATAAAATTATCATTTTGTGACGATATAATTTTATTTATTTATTTGATGACTTATTCTATATTTTTTTAATAATTTAAATGCTTTTAAAAAATACATTTTTTTTAACGATGCATAATTGTTTTTTTTAATACATTTTTAATTTTTATTTTATTTTTTTAATAATGCAAAAAGTCTATGATGAATATTACATATTTAAGGTAGTTAGTTATCAATATTGAATCACAGCATGCATACACAAATAAATAACACTTTTTTAGATGAAGATTTATAGCAAAGATTTTCTTAATCAAAATTAAAATATAAGACCAAATTAATAAACAGAAGTGAGAACATAAGAGAACAAAAATATAGAAAGAGACATAAGAACAATCACATATTGATCCAACTAACATCTAGTTATATAGAACATCATAAGTCTTACTCAAACATATGACCTACACCCTTAGAACCAAAAGGACGATATCATTTTTTATCATTAATACTGTAGAAGACGACAGACCGAGAGAACAGAAAGCCAGATGCAGGAAATAAGAAAGGAAATTAACTTCTTGTCTTATTCAAGTACAGAGCGGTATTTATAACCTGAGATATATGTCTCGGCTAATAAGATAATTACACGTATATAGTTAATATAATTATTTATCTGGTTGTTCTAATATTCCTCGGCAAACTGATGGGTGGTTTTGAACCGTCAGTTTGTGTCTGAGAGTAATAAATCTGGGAGTTAATAGAGCTTTAGTAAATATATCAGCCGTTTGATCAATTGTATTGATAGGAAGAAGACTGATGTTGTGATTGTGTATATGGTCCCTGATGAATTTCTGATCTATCTCTATATGATTTGTTCTGGCGTGAAATACTGGGTTGTTTGCCAGTGCAATGGCTGGCGTATTGTCGCAGAACATCTTGGTCGGTTGAATCTGAGGGACGCCGAAATCTGCTAGAAGACGTCTAAGCCATATCACGTCAGATGTTAGAGCAGCTAATGCTCTATATTCCGACTCCGTAGAAGATCTTGCCACTGTTTGCTACTTTTTGACTGTCCAGGAAATGATGGTATTGTCGAGAAATGAGCAATATCCTGATGTTGATCTACGAGTGTTTGGATCTCCCGCCCAATCTGCATCGGAATAAGATTGAAGCACCAAATTAGATTTAACTATTGGAATACCATAGTTTATCGTACCTTTAATATACCGAAGAAGCCTTTTGAGAAGGTAGATATGCTCGGGATTGGGATCATGCATGTGCTGTGAAAGTTGATTTACACTGAAAGCAATATCCCGCGGACGAGTTAGAGTCAAGTACTGTAATGATCCGGTAATTCGTCTGTAAAGAGTATGATCTGACAGAGACGGTATTTCAGGGATAACAGAAGGAATTTTTGTGCAATTCGGGTTAGCCAATGCATTACAGTTTTGGAGATTTGCTTGTTTGAGTATATTCTCTGCATATTGCTGTTGGGATAAAAAGTAAGATTGCTCTTGCATTTCTATTTTAATACCCAAGAAGTCATGAACACAGCCGAGATGTTTCATATTGAATTGCATATGAAGTTTGGATATAACATTATAAATTTCTTTGAAATTGTTACCAGTAATAAGCAGGTCATCCACATACATAAGTAGGTAAATTTGAACTTCTTTGTAGCGAAATACTAACAAAGAGGGATCGGCATTGCTATGAAAGAAATCGATTGAAACAAGATATGAGGTGAACGTGTTATACCATTGACGAGGCGCTTGTTTTAGCCCATAGATTGCTTTGTTTAGTTTGCATACGTGGCCTGGATGTATGGAATCTTCGAAACCTTTGGGTTGCGCCATGAATACCTGCTCCGATAATGATCCATGTAAGAATGCGTTGGCGACATCTAGCTGCTGCACAGGCCAGTCATTGTGTAAAGCTATAGTAAGTAAAATGCGAATCGTCGGAAGTTTGGCAACTGGACTAAAAGTTTCGGTATAGTCCAAGCCGTATTTCTGATGATTTCCTTGAGCTACCAATCTAGCTTTGTATTTTGCTATGGAACCATCTTCATGACGTTTAATGCGATAAGTCCATTTGCTCCGAAGTATTGAAGAATTTATGGGTGGCTCTACTAAGCTCCATGTTCCCTGTTGTTGTAAGGCTAGAAATTCCATTGCCATGGCGTTTCTCAATTCAGATTGTTTCACTGCTTCTGAGTAAGATGTAGGGGCTTGCAAACTTTCCTGTAAAGCATTGTTATGAAGCAGGTTTAAACGAATTGTGGGTTTAATCGAGCCAGTTTTGGTTCTGGTAGCCATGGGGTGCGTATTATGGGGAACCGTTGAATTGACTGGGCTGCTTGAATTAGACGGAGACGGTATGGAAGCAGGTGAAGACATGATGATAGTGTTCTGAGATTTGCCACTACTATTGTGTGGATTGTAGGAAACATCAGGTGATGGGGTGTGATAGTTACTAGTAGGTAAAGTAGCTAGCTGAGTTTGGATTGCCTTGGATGTCGGTTGAAGAAGAAACGGAGTGATACTTGGGTCAGCAGTAGAGCAAGTAGCATGGGAGATTTGTTGGAAATCAAATTTAGTTTCATTAAAAGTAGTGTGTCTAGAGATAAAGATCCTATTAGAAGTGGAATCAAGGCATTTATAATCTTTGTAAGTAACAGAATAACCCAAGAACATAAACGGTTTAGATTTCGGTTGAAGCTTATCTCTAGACTGAGGTGGGAGGAGCGGAAAGCATTCACATCCGAAGACGCGAAGATGATTATATTGACGTTTAGTTTTGTGGAGAAGCTCAAAGGGCGAGATATTTCTTATAGAATCTGAAGGTATTCTATTTATCAGATAAATTGAAGTTAAAACAGCCTCAATCCAATAGGTATAGGGTATACTAGCAGTGTTGAGAAGAGTCCTGGAGGTCTCGATGATGTGCCTGTGTTTACGCTCCACAACTCCGTTTTGTTCCGGAGTATACGGACAGGACATTTGATGAATAATACCGTGATTGCTAAGGTATGATTGAAATTGATTTCTTGTAAATTCTTTTCCACCATTCGTTCTAATTGTCTTAATAGAAGAGGAAGTGTAGTTCTCAACTTGAGATTTAAAAACAGTAAATATTTGAAATAAATCTGACTTAAAACGCATTGGAAAAACCCATGAAAACTTCGTAAAATCATCCACAAAAACAACGTAGTATCTAAAACCTTGTATAGAGACCACAGGGGAAGGACCCCAGATATCCGAATGAATCAAATCAAGAACATTAAGACTCTTATTCGTAGACTGTTCAAACACAAGTTTATGGGTTTTTGACTCTTTACATGAAGAGCAAAAATCCTTATTCGTATTTATTCTAAGATGAGGATTAAGTTTTGAGATATGTTGAGTGACTCTGCCGTGAGGGTGTCCAAGCCTCTGGTGCCAGCATGATGAAGAGATTTTTGATGCGGAGAGAGCCTTATGCAGATTTTGAGGTTTTTTAGCTGAAATTGGGTACAATCCTGCATTACACGGTCCTTGAAGTATTACTTTGTGAGTCTCCAGATCCTTCAATGAGAAACCAGAGGCATCAAACGTGATTGAAATATGATTATCTTGAATTAATTTGGATATGGAAAGCAAATTTTAAAGTAACGCAGGTGTATGAAGTATGTTCGATAATTTTAGCTTACTGGAGGGGGTCAGCA
This sequence comes from Dendrobium catenatum, assembly GCF_001605985.2. Lineage (NCBI taxonomy): Eukaryota > Viridiplantae > Streptophyta > Magnoliopsida > Asparagales > Orchidaceae > Dendrobium > Dendrobium catenatum. Next base: position 529,647 of record NW_021319377.1, read on the forward strand.
GTAGCCCGACCCCAGAATTTGCGATGCTTAGGGATCTACCGTCGCCGACGACAATCCTGTCGAAGCCTCCGTAGGGTGTTGAAATAGACATGTTGTCCCTGGAGTTAGTGAGATGAGATGTAGCGCCGGAATCAAGAAACCAAGAATTCGTGGATGATTCATCTGCAGCTACCAGTGCACGGTTGGATTTCTGGGACGTATTCGAAGCATAGTTCGTATTCAGTCTATGCCAGCAATCAGATGCTGAGTGGCCCCTTTTTAGACAGATCTGACATGTAACCGGTGGATTTGTAGATGATATGGTCTGCTGACCAGATGATGAAGAAGATCGACCTCTGTTACGTCTACCACGTCCCCGATTGGTGTATAACGCGAAGTTAGGATCACCAGCTGGACTGTGTTTGGCCGCATCAGAAGCAATGTGAATTTCTTCACTAAGAAGCAGCGGGTATAGCTGATCTAAACTGATAGGAGTGAGCATTGTTCGAATGGATGTTTTGAAAGATTGGTAGGTGGGAGGTAATCCATTCAAGATGTATAAAATGATATCTTCACTGTCTATTTCCGCTCCCGCGGCAGCAATTTGATCAACAAGAATCTTGATTTCCGACAGATATTGAATCATAGTCGTGTTCTTGAAAGAGATATTGTGAAGAGTATTTTTAAGTTGGATAACTTTGGATCTGTTGGTGGCTTGAAATCTTTGTTCAAGAGTAGACCAAATGGCTGAAGTGGATTCAAGATTAACAACATAGGGATGCAGCAAGGTTTTGAAGATGAAGAAATGGTTGAACACAAAGATGCAGCAAGGTTTTGATCGGTTATGTGCCAGTGATGATATTGAGTATTCGGTTGGGACGATCCATCCGAGCCAAGAATGGTTGGATGAGGAGACGATATAGAAGAATCAAGAAATTTGTCATACCCGTTGGCTCTAAAGAGTTTGATGATTTGTGATCGCCAAACCGCATAATTGTCTTGGGTGAGAGCTACCGGGATGATGTTCTTGATGTTAGACACCACAAATTTGAAGTGGAGGGGATCGTATACTGCTCCTAGCGTTCATCCGTCGCTCTGCCATGGAGTTGTGAAGAAATGGAGTCCGTCATCGGAGCTGATCTGCAACCTAGGTCACTGATACCATGTAGAAGACGACAGACCGAAAGAACAGAAAGCAAGATACAGGAAATAAGAAAGGAAATTAACTTCTTGTCTTATTCAAGTACAGAGCGGTATTTATAACATGAGATATATGTCTCAGCTAATAAGATAATTACACGTATACAGTTAATAGAATTATTTATCTGGTTGTTCTAATAAATACAACATATTTGCAAATATAGCAAAGAGAAAACATTGAAGCCAAAATAAATGCCTGGTCTCCTTTCTTTTGAGCTGATGAACTAAAGTGTACAGGGCATGGATAATATGCACACTGCAAGTCAGCATCTGCTTTTATAAGGTCAAGAATCATACAGAAAAGAAGAGCGGTGCTTGCAAGGAACTTAGACATATTCATTTTCACAAATAAGCCAGCTAGTGATGGAAGGTGTGAAGGTAAGAGGAAAGTCGATTTTTGTTGGTTTTATAGGTGGAAAAAAACTTATGTTATATTGTTCAGATAAATACTTAATTATTATTTGAAATTATTCAAATTATTATTTTTTTAAAATAAGTCAATTTCATATTAATATAATATTTTTTGCAGTTAAATAAATTACGTGGAACAAAAAAATCCTAAATGGTAGAATTGTTCCATTCTCGGGGAAAGAACAGGATTGTTCTTACCTTCAAATTTCATAGCAGTTTGTCCAAAGTTATGGAAAGGTCTTTAAAAATAAAATAATAATTTTTATTCGGGGTGTCAATTTCGGGTCACGAGTCGGTTTTGGATCGACCCTAACCCGACCCGGGCTCAAACGAGTTGACCCTAACCCAAGCGCGGGGGAGCGCGGGTGTGCACGTGGGGCGCCGGCGCTGGCAGCCTTTGTCGCGCAGCAGCTGAGCGGGCAAGTCCGGGCAGCAGCGGGCAGGCGGGGCAGCTTCACCGGCAGTCGAGGCAGCGCGGGCAAATTCAATTTAAACGGGTTTTCGGGTTGACCCGGCAACCCGCCGTGTCAACCCGAACCCGACCTGTTTTTTCAAACGGGTTGAATCCGTGAACCCGAACCGGACCCGTTTTGAAATCAGGTCGGGTCCACCCCGGATTTTCCGGGTTGGATTTTCGTGTCGTGTCAAATATTGACACCCCTACTTCAGTTGTTTGTCCCTAATTATGTCATTGTTCCTTTAATTTAAGAGTCTAATGTTCTAATATAAGCACTTTTATTAACTAGTTGTGGCTTCGTTTGAGACTGCTTTCTTCTTATTTCTTAAAGCAGCTTTTTAGTTAAAAATTTAAAATCTTTGTATTAAAAATTTGTTTTAAGAAGCAGTAAGAAAGTCGTCCCAAACAAAACCTGTAAGAGATCTATTGTTCTCATGGAACAGCTTCTTGCATTGTTAAAACTAGCCAGTGGGTTAGTGAAGTTTGCTTTTCATAAAGCAAAAGAGGTAAAGAAGTTTCTCAAATATCCCTTGGAAGAGGGGAGGCTTCTTTACCTTGCTCGAAGCAAAATGAGCGAGTTTAGTGGAATTCTCAAGTAGAAGACTTTGGGGAGTTATATATGTCGATAGATTGGCTCATTGTAAATCTTGTTTATATTTCTTTCTATTATTTATTCTTTTTGCTACTTATAGTATATGTGATGATGATTAGTTCCTCCGGCTTGAAAATTATTAATCTCATCCTTAAACTCAATTAGTGCTTTATACAAATAAAATATTAAAAAAAATTACATTTTGATTTTATCAAACTTTTATTTTAAATAAATAATAAAAAAAGGTTTATTAGGCTTCTTGTTATTTTAATTCATAAAGTTGTTCACACCATATATTCCAGCTCTTGAGTGTGTCATAAAGTTCAGGCAAATATAAGAGGAACAATGTTGATGGGCGGTTTTACAGATCAAATATCGAGAAATTATTATGCGCAGCCACCGGACAGTCCAGAGGTGAATCAAGATATGCCACGTCACTTCGGCACAACCAGCACACCGCAAAAAGTGATATGGCACATCCTGATTCGCCTCTGGACGGCGTCCGATGACCGCATGTAATAATTTCGCCCAAATATGACACATATTTTGAATTTATAAAATATTTAATTGTTTTTCTTAATCGTTCAATTTATTTTTAGATGTTTATTTAAAGGAGTCCATTCTGATATTAATACGATAAAATTTTTTATTAGAATAATTAATTAAACAAAAATAGGCAGAACAACCAATGCTTAGAATGAAATATTTCTTCATATTGCTAACGATGGATTTGTTCCCTTCTCCGGTGCAGAGCTGAAACTTTATGATAAATTAGAATAATAACCTTTGAATTGCAGAAAAAATAGTATGCCATGAACATTTCAAATAGACCATCGGATCGCCGGTATTGTAAATTACAAATATAGAGGCTAGTTTTACATTGCAAAAAATAAGAACTATTCTGTCATTTTCAATTTGTTGCAATTGTATTTATTTTTTTCAGTTCTATTAGAGATGTTTATATATAATTAGGAATGTGCATAAAGAATAAATAAACAGCTCTTTTTTTTTACCTCTAATCAACATTTAAGATGGTAGCAAAGAGTTGAAATGTGAGAAGGAATGAATTTGACTCTTGAGAGAAAATTGTTTATGATATTGCATAGTATTTATTTTGTCTTGGCTATGAATGATACAAGATAACAAGAATAAAAAAGAAAGATATTGAGATATAGATTTTATTTGGGATAATTTTTTGACTGTTTTTCAAAATAGTTTTTTAGAACAAAAAGTTTTTGAATTTGAAATTTTTGTACTAGAAAACTGTTTTAGAAAATAATAAAAAAATTGTCCCAAATGAAGTGATAATTCTTAGAAGCATGCTTACACGCTCAAGCTATTCTTTTGTAAAACATGTAGCAAATTTGAAGACACAAATAAGATGAGTTAATAGAAATTATAGTTGAAAATTTTCTTACATGTGGGGGATGAGGCAACAGTCGGATTCAAGCAATATGTAGGATGGGGTGGATACCCCGGGTATGAGTGTAAGCGAGCTTTATCTTGCCACGAGCTTAAACTTCAACTTGAGCTAATATATTATGCAAGCTTGAACTCAAACTTGGATTGACTTTATTCATTGGCTCATCTAGGCACTCGATTAGAAACCTAAATTCTCATTTTTTTTAATACTGGATCCAAAGGATTAATCATCTAACAAATTCATTTTATTCTTCAAACATCACTAGAAACCTCAATGCTTTCTTCTCTCTTTCTTGAGCAATTATTCTTGATGTTCTCATTGATGTCTTCTCTAGTGAGCTCCAACGCATCTTCTTTACCACTTATTCTTTTGATCCCGTCTCTAACGAGTGAGCTCATGCACGATTTTCCTTGTCATTGATTCCTTCGCCACCTTCTCTCAAGCTCATGTCACAACTTCTCAAGCGTGTTCCCTTCAATTTTATGCAGAGTTCTAACTAATATTTAAAGTAAAGAAGATCACATATCTTATATAAATATTTTTCTCATAGCAATTTTACAATCAATTTTATAAAAAACTTTTTCCATCCCAAACAGATCCTATATGGGAATGAGAAAGCATAAGCGCCTTTGATATAAATTGATGGATCTTTATATCCATATATAAAAGCGGAAATGAAATTCAGTATGTTTAGAAAATTAAATAGAAACTTTCTCTATTTTAATTTTCTTAATAAATAATAATTTTAAAATATAAAATGAAGAAAACTTATCGAAAAGTTAATTGAGATCGTAAATCTTCTTCGTTGAAATGTTGATTGAGACCGTAAGACTTCTTTTTATAATCACCTTTCCAAATATATTTTAGTGAGTGAGCACAATCAATCAATTATTGATGAACATTATTTCTTTTGAATGTAATTTGTGTTTTCAACATAATTTAATCTTTTAAAAAGAAAAGATTAAGAGACTAATCCTTCACTCATATATCATCTTCAATCTCTCATGAAGAAATCATCTCTCTTTCATGTAGAACTTCATTCTCTTTTATAAGAAAAGTTTATATATTTTTAATTTTAAATACATCTTTTCATAACCACCTTTTTGTAATTCATGAAACATTTTTAATTAATATTAAAATGATAATTTTAATGACACATAATCAATCTTATCTTTAATGACACATCATCATCTTTATCCTTTAATATTAAAAGATATTTATCACGAGTCATCATTATTTTCATGAAATTTTATATAATAAAAATAAAAGGTGATCATAAAGGCGTTACTAATGTAATCATAATTTAATATTTATATTATGTCACATTCTTAACGATAATGTTAAATTTATATATAATAGTGATTAGGTGATGAAGAAATGACCTAAGGACCTATAATTCAAGCACCAATAAATTTGACCATTAATTTAACTCTTAAATTAATAGATCAATATTATTAATTTCAATATTATTTAATCACAAATATGAAATTACACTCTTGAATTTATAGTATAATTTACTCAATTTTAAAAATTGAATTGTCCATTGATTTAATAATTACATATAAAATAATCCTCAATAAAAAATTCATAATTAGAGCTAGGTAATTTTGTCACCTCACTAATTATATCTTGATTGTTGAATTACAATTAATTCTCTAATGAACAATAAACTTTATGACCTTGTCACAAAATTTGATCGCTCAATTGTTCAGGTACTGAATTAATTATTCAAGGAAAATAATTTTCTAACTTTCAAAAATGAAAGAAATGGATTCAATGTCTATATATTAAGATTTCCAACCATTTGTTTCATTGTGTTTCTAAGATACAGTGATTGAGTTTATTTCTTTTAAACTATTTCCGAGTAAGTTAAAAACTAAATGTCACAAATAGGAGTGTATTAATAACTCATGATTTAGATTATTTTATATATGATCCTCTTTATGATTAATTTCAAATTCTCTATAATTAAAATAAAATTTAGTAGAGAATTTAAAATTTATCTAGTCCAGTTCTTTATAATCATATTATATAAAATACCTCTATTATTAATATCTCTATATCGAATAATCCGGATAAGATTATTTTATTCTTAATGTTGATGGACCATACTAATAATATTTAATTATAGATTCAAATTATAATTAATAATTATGAATTTATTTAGATTATTATTCATAACTCAATCATCTTGAATATAATTTGAATATAATTATATACTAAATTATGGTTATATAAAGAATTATGGAATAAATTTTTTTTTATCAAATGATAATATCAAAATATGCTAAATTTGTCTTTAAATATTTATTTTTTATAGAAAATATATTACAATAATATTTCTTCAGGGCACATTCCCTAACATAAACGACTTTGAAAAGAGTTGTTGGGACGACCGGTAGTTGCAAAAATTTGACATGCCGGGTTGTGAATGTGGAAATATGTGAGGGTTAGTTTTGTTAAACGAAGTGCAGCAGAAACTCTGATGAGCTAATCTATGAAGAAGAAAATATCTGTGAGCTAGATCAAAGGGCTTCCTTGTATCAAGCTTAGCACAAAATTGATGAGTATCATACAGGGAAGGTAAAATCTTTAAGAATGTCGCAGGAAATAATGACATTGTTAGACGATATGGGGCTAATGATAAAAGTTGATTGATCGGTTAAAATTTTAACAATGAATTTATATCAGCTCATAATTTTTAAGCAACTTTGAAATATTTCATAGTAGACCAATTCACACATTGTTTTATGCTTCATATAATACTTGAGTGAAATCTTGTGTTATAATTTGAAATTTGATCTCAAAATTTGATTTTTTTTTTTCACGTTATATTTTTTTAATCTATTCTACCCTTTAACAACGGCTTTAATACATACTAAAAACGCTACTAAATTCTTTCTACAACAACACTTATGTAAAATATTCATTCTTTTATGTTTAATATTCATAATTTTAATATATATATACCTTCAACATAAAAGAAAAATATTAAAGAGACGCCCTTTCAAAACTCGCAAAAAATGAATAGAAAGTGAAGTATAAAATATTATGAAATGAGAAATATAAATTCAGCTTTTATGAGGCTAAAAAGATAATTTCCTTAGATGTTGAGGAAGCCCCATAAGTATTGTTTGGAGTAGTTTTCTCGTTACTTTCTACAGCAGCTTTCTAGTACAATTTTTTTTTAAAGTAACGAAAAAATAGTGATCAAAAGTAGTCCCAAATAAAACCTTTAATTTGATTATGTTTGGTTGCTTTGTATACATGAGTGCATGTCTTACGTTGGTAGACTGAAAATTATGGACAATTTATTTCTCATGGGATTTCTCATCATGACATGATCTGTTTACTTACAACTCTTAACTATCTATTTTTTTGGCTTTAGTAACTGCTATGATTTGCGATATCTAGCCCAAAAAAGAATGATAGCGCTCATAATAAAAGAATTGCTGGTTATATTAATCTGCTTTATATAATAGCATCAAATGATAACTAGATACTTCAACGTTAAAGATGCAAAAAGCTTGATGGTTAGTTAGCCTACTGAGATTCATTGGAAATTTGGACTTCTGTCTTTTTTTTTTTAGAGGGCCGACGCGTTAAATAAGAAAGCGGGTACAAGTCTTTAAAGGACCATTAGCCAATGCAGAAGAAAAAACGCAACCTATAAGGCCCAAGAACTTATCTAGGATACAATAAAGATAAACAAAAAGAGAACCAAAGCAGAGAAGGAGCAACAACCCATACCAGAAGGCCACAAACTAGCCAAAGGAATAACAAACGGAAGTGAAGTTCAAGACGACCATCCAACAACCTAGACAGAGATCACCACTTGCAAGGAAAAAAGAAAAAACAAATTGGACTTCGGCCTTGGAACACAAAATGGCTCGCCAAAGGTCATGCCATATACAAAAGTATCGTGAATTATGAGTCTATCATGTAACAATATATGATTAAGAGAGACATTTGTGTGCTTCATCATTATATATATATTTGCATCTGTGGCCTACACAAAAAACTTCCGTGATGTATAGGTTGACCATATCTTAATCATTTGATAAAAAAATTCTAAGTTGACCAATATCATTGTCGTGTCCACATATATAATAAACTGACTTCTATAATAATCGACTGCAATCTATATCATAATATAACCATATATATTGACTATGACATCTTTTGTCAATTATGGCATATCAAGTTACACCATCAAAACACTCTACGATGGATCATTAATTCTATTACATCAATGAAGAGATCATCATCTCATATTAAAGACAAATTAAATAATTATAATCTGCTCATACATGACTAATCATTTATCTAAAAAATCATTACAATTGTGCATTTACTTTATTTAATCTTATTTATCACATTTTATCTATTTTCATGAAGCTAAGCATCATCATAAATCTAACATGTTTAAAAAGAGAGATTAACATAAACTAAATATAGCTTTATGGCTTCTCTCGATCTTCTTTCTATTTATTTGTGATTGTGGGATGCATTAACATTAAGGTCATCTCTTTATATAGTATTTAGAAATCTTAGTTAGCAAGTGAAAATTTATTATGTAAATGATGTTAAGTAGCATTATATATAGTGATGGTAGGTTAAGAATTTATAGGACTTAAGTAGAGGAATGATAACTAGAAATTTGAATGAGTTAGATAAAAATAATTTTATCTTCATACAAATATATATATATATATATATATATTTATACACTTCCTCCTTTTAACCAAAAGCAAATAAAGCATATGAAACTTTTCAATTTATTAAGAAATCAAAACAAACCAATAAACAATCATATCTTTTCTTGGGATACCCTTTAATCTCTCACAAAAAATAATATTAACAAGATAGCTTTGTGTGATGGAAAATAAACTTAAACAGGCATATAAGGGTTCCAACTTTACAATTATATCAAGATACAATTTTAGAGCATAGTATATGATACTATTATAATCTTCCCAAGTTTTATAGAAGTTACCGAACACAATCTATACATTTTTGCAATAAATTTTCATATACTCATGATCTAAAATATACAGCAAGTAAAATGGTATAGCATAACTTTTACAAAACCTCTTTTGTTCAAACTCATTATAAAAAACACTTCCCAATTCATTGAAATAAGATACAGGCATTTTCATCTTTCATTATAATTGAAACTTTTTGTATGAATATGGATTTATTTATAACTTAATCTGTCTAATAAAATTAAACATAATATTTAGGATTTACAAAATCTATGGGAGAAATGTTTACTTGCTTCCTCAACAATTGATATACTCACATGAATTTTATCTTATTTTAGATTAAAAATAACTAAACACAGATGAAGAAATATGAGAGTAAGAAAGAGTTTAAAATGAAGAAATAAATAAGGATAAAGAAAGAAGATGAGATGATTCGTATACTCTTACGAATCTAACAGAAATTTAATCCATAGAAAACTCATCTTATGGCAAAAGAATATAAATCTAAATCTTATTCTAAAATTAAAACAAAAAGAAAAAGTAGAATCTACATTCTTTGATTTCTTCCTAAAGAGGAGAATCAAAATATATTTCTTCTATTAATTCCTTATTACCTTTATTCAGGCAAATCGCAATGTCGAACTGAAAGTTGTAGGTGGTATCGGTTAGGACTTGCATTGGGTGAGCAGATCGGAGAGGGAGTTGCGAACTACAGGTATGGAATGAGAGCTTAGAAGCGACGGGCAGAGGATTTCTCCAATCAGAGTGAGGAAGTCATTGAGAATGAGAAGGAGAGCAGGTTTTTTTTGAATGGGACCTGGGGTTCGTATGAACTGGGAAGAGAGGGAGGTTTCTGTCGTATGAACTGCAGTAGGGGGAAGGAGAAGAGGGTAGTTCGGGTTGGAGGCATGCGGTAAGGGTTCTCAGTCCGTATGAATG
>NW_021319377.1:539732-585288 GCF_001605985.2 Dendrobium catenatum
TATATATATATATAAAGAATAATTATATAATATTTAATATAATATATAAATTTTAAAATATAAAAAAAATATGTTCTTATCTTCTATAAATTATATGCATTCTCAGCTTTAATTTACAACCTAGGAAATTTCATACTTCAACACTTTTAACTTTAATGTAGAATTCTCACAATTTTTTTAGTCCCACGTCATAAGAGAATTTAAACTTGTTCTCTTTGTATAAGGAAAAATACAAATCACATATAACAACTAAAATTGCAAGATGTGGCAGCTGGCTGTTGCAACCAAACCAATCCTTTCCGATTGAACTACCGGTTCAAATCGATTTTCATGAGTTCAATAAGAATTCGATCAATTGGTTCGATTTGATTTTGAAAACATTTTTATGCACTATTCTCATGAATGAGACTTTTAGCTTAAGATTTAAGAGATCTAATAGGATTATAGAATTTTAAAATTTCATTTGAACACCGCTTGACCATCGTTGTTGAACCACTACCAAACTGAATCATTAGATCACTACCTAGCAATAGTTTGGCCATCATAATTGGACCATTGTCTCTAGAACTCTAATTACATTTCTATTTCCATCATTGACTGGCTATAATCTTTCTACTAGTAATATATAACTATAGTTTTTCAACCATCATTACCTGATTATAATTCTCTAACTACCATTATCAGACTAATGTCACCTGGGTGCCTTCCCCCAACTATGATTGATTGATCATCATCACTCGACTATTCCTCCAACCATCATTAGTTGACTGTGGTCTTTGAATCACCATCACCTAACTTTATGTGACACCCTGGATTCTAAAATGAAAGAATTTAATTTATTTTCTCTTTATTATATTTTAATTAATTAACAACCAGATCATTAATAACTAGAGTTGATTAATTGCATTCAAGAAAAAATATAAATAGTAGAGAATATAATTATACAAGTTACGATCTATATTTACATTCTAATTAAAATCTAAAGTTCAAAATAATATATACAAAAGACAAAACAGTTTAAAAAAGAATATATAAAATTAAAGAACTAAAAATAAAACTAAATTATCATCACTTTCTAGCCACGCCTTACATGCTCGTTACCTATAACTAAAATTATATAAAAATCAAGTAATGAGCACATAGCCCACCAAGTAACCAAAACATACCATTACATATAATGCAAGATAAAAGAATCAATTTGCCTACTCTAATTCCCGTTAATATCAATCAATAGTCAATAGTCTATTAGTATGAGCAATAAGCAATCTATAAAATTGGTATTAATCAATAATAAAACCAATATGATTAGTAAAGCCAAAAGAATCCCATCAAACTAAAAAATATATATAAAAAGGAACACTGTAGGAAAGACAACAATTTGTGACGGATTTGCGATAGACTTTGCGATGAAAAAAAATTTCTCTAAGATAGCAGTGCATTTGCGATCTAAATTTTTGTTGTTTAGTTTGTGAGGGATTAGGCACGGATCGGCAGTGGATAATCCATGAAAATTTATTATGGATTATTGCCACAAATATGTTAAAAGTTTGTCGCAAATCCTTCACAAATAGTTTTATATAAATTGGCATCCTCACTATTTCTTTCATTCGCACTCATTTTATTATGTTGTCATGCCCTTGAGTTTCGACAACCCCTTTTATGCCATTATTTCCTTTGACAGTGTTCATTCAATTCCCTTGATCAACTCCAAAATGTCCTATGTCACTATTCTTCTTTGGTTCCTTCGTTGTTGTTCGACTTCGCTCCTTCGACTGTTCTCATTGACGTTCCCTTCCTGTTGGATCAAAAATTAAATCGAAATAAATAATGGGAGCTTGCTCGCTATGAAGGTAGCTTTCTCCCTTTCACATACTACTTTGGCCAATTCCCATAAATTTGCCCTAAACACTGCATCCAAATAGCCCCCTCATGTCGCATCTGATCGGCTTCAAAGGTAATCTTCCTTTCATTTCATTTCAAGTCTATTATTTATATATTAGGGTTAATTAGAAGATGCATGGAGATTGTTCATAGTCTTGGGTTTTTATGTAATAAAAAGGTTTTCCTCAAACTTTAGGAAAAAATATATAAGATGGTCGTGAAACCTGCAATACTTTATGGTGTGTAATGTTGTCCATTTAAAGAGAAGCAAAATATTAAGATAAGTGTTGCAGAGATGTTGATGTTGTTGTGATGCCCTAGGATCTAATTTAGAAAAAATATTCATTTATCTTTTAAATAAATAACAATTAGAGCTATCTAACATCATCTATTAGTAATAAAAAAGCATAATAGATTCTATAATTTAAAACATCAATATACACATATGTATTCATTCCCAAAAATCATATCTACTATTCATGATCTACACAATCAAATCATAACTACAATGTACTGAGTAGAAAAGAATAGTTAGAACAAAGAGAAATAGATACTGAAGAATCCTGACCAGCCTCACACTTTTGCTCTCATGTCCAGAGCTAAAATCATTTAACTATAAATAACGAGCTTAAAAAGCTCAGAAGGTCACCAAAACCTATAATTGAATTCAAAGCACAGTAAAGGAGCAATATGCATGTCAAAAATCAAATCATAGTAGTTACATTCATATGATCATTAAATTAGTGTGAAAATAGAAAAATTCTTATGCAACAATAGTAAAATCTATAAACAATAAAATATTACCATACAAAAGCCCGTAAAATAGTATGAGTGTCAAATTTATAAACCAATCGTCGTATATGTAATACCAATCAGTAAAGAATTCATATAAAGCATCCAATCAAAACTTTAATAAAATTATTAAAATTTAATTAATGTAATAAAATCATATCAGAATGTACACATATTATCAAGTTATTTTATATCACGTGCTCGGTATATTTTATAAATAATATCAGTACAGTGAATTAAAATAGTATCAATATCTATATCAATAGCAGTAACAATCCAGTAGGAGTAGTAGAATAATATAATAATAGTAAACATATGCAGTAATAAAAATTCCTAAATAATAAGAACAATTCTCAAGAACATGCATTTCAATAGCCACACTAAATTAGTAAGAAGTCCTTATTATCATGATATTATTCAGTATTGTATCAGTATCAATAAATTATTGGCTCACTAAATAAAGTCGTCACTCTTTATCATGATATTATTATCATTTTTCTCATTCTCGCTAAACTAAGTCTCTTTTAGCTTTGAAATGGATTTTCTTAAAGGATAAGTTAATGACTTAAGATATTTTAAGAGATTTATAATAATATCATAATATAATATATATTTAATATTTAATTAAATCAATTTTGAATACAAATTCAAATAAATTATTTTAGGACATCAAAATTAGATTATAGAAAAATATCCATAAATTAAATCATTTTATTATAAAAAATATCAATGAAATCAGTTTGCAAATCATACATGACAGTCCCGAAATCCTTACTTGTACAGATAGGTACCAATTTCTTAAGAATTTTTACTGGTGCCAAAAAATTACAAAACAAATCATATAAGTAAAATACTATGGCAAAGGTGATTTGTGATTTGGAGTTATAATGACTCCAAAAAAATTAGTAAAGTCAAAATACAGGTTATTACAATCTACCCACCTTAAGAAAATATAGTCCCCAATATTTCCCTTAAGGATTCAAGTATAAAATTGATACAATTCAAATCCATCCAATCAAAACTCAAATCAAATTAAAACTCAATAAAAATCATACATATATGTAGTTCATTATATAACATGTCATTCAATTATGCATGATATGTTATGACATTCAATCATTCAAATAGATTTCTTACCAGTAGAGCTTTCAAGTTGTTATTCTTCCAGATACTATAAGTTGTACACTTGTGGCATCATTGGTGTAGGTGCAGTCAGTCGTTCTACAATAGTCCCCCTCTGACTATCACTAACAGCTTTGTCATCCACCCTATTTATTAATTTTTCATTATATGCACTGGACCTGACATTCCTCTAACATATAATATGTCTAGATTATTCTGTACTAGAAATATCTCTTCCTCCAAATCCCCTCTAAAGATAGTCTACTACCTTATGTCTCTGTTGTCCATAGCAAAAATATCACCCCATTAACAAGTAGCATTGACTTGCATGTCGTCAACCACAATGAATGCACTCATTATAGCTGCTAGAAGATACTGTTGATGCAGATCCCCTCGAATCACTATACATGTTTTTCTTATCACCATCTCTCTTTCTATTCGGTTCATCTCTACTCCTCCTCCTGCTGACATCATATTTAGATCCCACCTCATATCTAGATGTTGGTACTACCAAATCAATATCTATCAGAGTTACCCGCTCTACAAATTCAGAAAACTCCTGAATTCGTAAAGGTACTAATGGATGTTTAAGCTCCCTATTCAACCCTTACAGAAACATGTAGCACTTTTCTTTAGCAATGGGGATCAAATGAGGTGCATACCTAGCAAGAGCAATAAACTCAGCCTTATAATGTATCATTATCTTATATCCTTGCTCCAACTTAATGAAAGCTTCCTGTATCTATTGTTGGGCTGATGGAGGTACAAACCACATCCTAAACACTGTAGTAAACTCATCCCAAGAGATCTCAACATTAATCCTCCCATGAAATTTCTCTCTCTATTATCCAATCCACCATATGTCTGCCTCTCCTTTAAATAGGAATATAACTAATTATACCTTTCAGCTCTATGGATACTACATACTGTCAAAAATCTTTTTTATCTTCATTAACCAATCTTCTATAGCCTAAGGTCCTATAGCTCTTTTGAATAATAGAGGCTTCACCTCATGAAATGTATGCAAATGCTTATCTCCCTCTTCTTCTTTGCTCCCAACTGACTTACTCTACGCATCACCCATTATTTGTATTATATTAGTAGCCAACTACATCATACTTTTTGATGACACTAGAGCTGCACTATGTTGCTCATTTGGTACATTTGACTTTAGATGATCCATTTAACTTTTCACCTATATAGTTTAGTATAATCTAAATAATACACACATACAACTATGTATGCAAAAATAATGCACCTGAAACTACCCATTTTACTCAACTCTAAATCAAATCTGATAACTCTGGTAACAATCAATTCTTTCAATAATTATGCTTTAATACTAATTGTGATGCCTCAAAATTTAATTTGGAAGAATTATTCTTTTATCCTTTAAATAAATATCAATCAAAGTTATTTAATATTATTGATAAGTAATAAATAATATAATAGATTCTATAATTTAAAATATAAATGTACACTTCTATATTCATTCTTAAAAATTATATACACTACTTAGCATTTACATAATCAAATCATAACTACTCTGTCCTGAATACAAAAGAATAACTAAAATAAAAAGAAATAGAACTTGAAGAATCCTGACCAACCTCACGCTTTTGCTCCTTTGTCCTGACTTGAAATTATTTAACCACATATAATAAGCTTAAAATGCCTAGCATGTCATCAAAACCTATAACTAAATTTAAAGCATAGTAAAGAAATAACATGCATGTCAATAGTCAAATCAGAATAGTTATATTCATATGATCATTGAATTAGTACACAAATAAAAAAAATTTACATTCAATAGTAATAAAATATGTAAATAATAAAATTCTACCATATAAAAGTCTATAAAGGAGTAAACTGGTATGACTGTCAAATCTATAAAATAATTATTATACCCATAATACCAATAAGAAAGAAGTCATATAAAGCATCTAATCAAAACTTTAGTAAAGGCCATTAAAATTGAATTAATATAATAAAATCATATATGAATGTACACATGTTATCTAATTATTCTATATCGCGTGCTTAGTATATCACATGCATAATATCAGTACAGTGAATCAGTAGTATCTAACAGTATCAGTATCTATATCAGTAACAATAATAATTCAATGGAAGGAGTAGTTGAATAATATAATAATAGTAAATATGTGCATTAACAAAAATACATATAATAATAAGAATATTGCCTCAAGAACTTGTATTTCAATAGTCAAACTAAATAAGTAAGAGGTCCTGGCTATCAAGGTATTTTTCAGTATTGTATCAGTATCAGTAAACCATTAGCTCAAAAAATAGAGTGATCACTCTTTGTCCATCAGGATAGTAATCATCTCCTTATAACTCCCGACCAGTATCACGTGAATCAGTAGAGGATAACACCAAACTGTAGTATTTAAAGGAAAGCCCATCGGCCCACCATCCTTTATAGGTCAATCAGTCTCCAACCAAAGGATCAACCACTCTTTACTTATCTTTTACACATATAGTATCACAGTACTATAATATAAATCTTAATCATATATACGTATTCATTTTCAATACATTCCAAAAAATAAAATATAATTAAGCTTAATTTAGAAAATGCCCAAAATGTCATAACGATAGACAACAAAAAATCCTATTAGGCAAAATGCACATTTTTTAGAAAATTATCAAAATATTAGGAATTATATAAAATAATATTTTAAGACTTTTATTGTACTACACTACTATTTTTAGATATCAAAATAAATTTTTAGGCAGGAAAAAATTGTAGTATTTTTAAAATTAGCTGATAAAAAATCTAAAATAAATACTCAAAATTCTCATAATCATGATCTCTATAATATACAAAAAGTTACACGATGAAAGTTTTTTTAATACAAAGTTATTCACATTTTTTGATAATAGAAACACAAATTTGATCATAAAAATATCAACAACATAAATTTTTTTAAATAAAATATAGAGTAAAGATTCCTTACAACAAAATGAGTAAATTTCCAAACTATGTTAATGGATGAAAATTGCACCATGTCATCTAAATCCAAGATTTTCTTTTCTCTCTCCTCACATTTTTTTCATTCTCTCTAAATGAGTCTCTATTAGCTTTAAAATAGATTTTTTAAAAAGGGTTAGTTAATGACTTAAGATATTTATAATAATATAATATTTATTTAATATTTAACTAAATTGATTTTTTAATAAGAATTCAAATAAATTATTTTAAGACTTTAAAATTATAGAAGAATATCCATAAATTAAATCATTTTATTAAAAAAAATATTGATTAAATCAATTTGTAAATCGGACACTTGATGGTCCTAAAATCCTTGTATCAATAGGTATCAATTTTTTAAGGATTTTCACTGGTGCCCAAAAGTTACAAAAAAAAAAATTCGTGCAAGTAAAATATTTAGATCAAAATACTATGGTGAAGATGGTTTATGATTTGGAATTATAATGACTCTAGAAAAAAATTGACAAAGCCAAAATACTGGCTATTACAGTTGTATATAATAATCATAGCATGTTGGATGGTTAGTATAATTGTTATTAGATGGTTAAAATAGAGGGTAATGCATCGAGCTTATTGTGTGATGAATAAGTTCACCACAAACTTAAGAAAAAAGTTCTAAAAATGGTGGTAAGACCTATAATGCTTTATGGTGTAGAATGTTGTCCATTAAAAGAGAAGCGTAATATTAAGTTAAGTGCTATAGATGAGGATGCTTAGGTGAATGAGTGGCTTTACTCATCAAGTCTACTATTCATGATATTATGTTAGTATACTTATCAATATACTATATTAATAAATATATCAATTAATGTGTCATATCATTATGTTATGTTAGTATACTTATCAATATACTATATTAACACGCCTATTAATGTCTATTAATATCACTATCATATGTTATGCCATTTTGTGTCAGTATTAATATAGGTTTTATTAGTTCTACTTTAGTTTTATTTATCAATCAATTCATATGTTATGAGATAAATGTAATTATGAATGTGATTATGAATAAGAAGGAAAGACATCAAGTTTTAAAATGTCATTTTTATCTTTTCACTCTAAATATAAACCAGTTGGTCACCAGTCTTTAATTTAATCCTAATTGTTGACCAATTCGTAATAAGTCTTTATGTTGCCATCATTATTTTTTATCTTAAGTTAGCTCATATGTGGCTTTCAATAAATCATTAGGAGACATCAACCTCTACCTGTTGGAAAAATTAAGTTAATCAATTATAAACTAATATCCAAGAGTACACTACAAACTTTTTATTTTAAAGAAAGTCGGTTGACCCACACTCCTATGTAAAGTATTATATTTTAAGAGCTAACATGTATTAGTTTTAATATTAATAGTCGTCTTTTTTTTCTTACATGCAAATATCACATTTATCTTACATCAATTATATGATTTTCTTTATGCAAGTCAATAGCATATCTTCAATATAAATATCTATGAAATGCAAAGAAATATGCACACTACAAATTAACTTAAAAAATTATAACTATCAATCTAACTAGTGAAATTCTATAATATTATAGTAAAAAAAATCATGAAAATTATATCTATCATATACAACAAGTTACATAGTGAAAGATCGATAAATTAAGAGAAATGTATTTTTGATTGATTCATAAGAATTAAAATTCCTAGAAATCAAAATCATCATAAATAAGAGTTCGAGTATAGTTATTTACAATGAGCAGAATAACTTTCAAAATAGTAACAATAGACATAAAGCCCCAAAGAACTTCCTATATCTACTCTCTCTTCCTTACTCTCTCCCTTTCTTTCTTCCTCTCATTTCTTTCCTTCCCAGCCAAGCATTAAAATGAGGAGGGCAAGAAAGGGTGGTAGGATATTGATATAAAAAATATATTAAAAGTTATTTTAGTGTCTGAAATCACAACACCCATCTAGTACAGCGTCACAACATTGTATATGTAAAAGAGCCCAATACCATATTACCACCTCAGCGTTGTTGCACCTAATTTATTTCCAAAACTCCAAAGAGTTTAACACCACAAGAATGCTTCCTAGCTCCACCACACTCTAGTTCCAAATTTTTAAATTTTAAATTAATTTTATTTTATGGTATTTTGAGTTATTACACTATGGTCCTTCAACCACAACGCTAGACAACAACCCTTTTATAATAACTCAGATATGTGAAATAAATTTATTTGAAAAATATAAAAAAATTAAAGTGGAGTGCCATGGTGTTGATCTGGTGAGAACTACGATGTTAGGCCATGAATAATATGTATATATATTTACTATAAATATTCCTTTCTCATCCCAATGACTCCCTCACTTGGTTGTTTAACTATGAATAAATTGAAAGAGGGAAAGAGGGTGTTATAAGGAGTTGGGGTGGTTGATTCATGTGATTAAAGGGTAGTTATAAGAAGTGCATTAATTGAGAGCTATAAAGGTGACTAATTGGGAGTTATGAGTGTAGGAGTAAGATACCCTTAAGATATACTTATTAAATATCTTAATATTGATACCAGCACTGTTAAGAACATTGTACTTATGTTATGGCTAATACTAATAATATTTATTATCATTAATAATATTTAATACTATTGATTATTATACTATTATTATTATTATGAGTATTGCTGACTATTAATACTGTGACTGATGATGTAATGGATTGAAATGTGATTAACTATAGAGGGATAAATTTATACAAATAATCAGTATATACATATATACATATATTTCTTTATATAATTTATAGCATATTATTCTATTTTATCTTACATTAATTTCAGTTGTAAGATTCTAGTTACTTACTATGTTATGCACTCATTACATGATATTACATATTTTTAGGAAAGGGTAAGGATCCTTTGATATGAGGCTCCAGATAACATACATAATTTTTCTAATTATAGTTCTAGATAAAATGCAATCATATTTCTTTCCACTTTTCATTGATAAGCTTAAAATAAAGGCAAATATAATTCTTCTAATATAGATCCTAAAGTGTGACACCTTTGACCATTCATGCTTGACTATGATACTCTAATCATGGTCACCTAACTATGGTCCTCCAATCACCATCGCCAATATATAGTCCATCAACCACTTTCATCTATTTATGATTCCCTCATTACAAAAAGCTCACTATGGTCCTTCAAACGTTATTTCTTAACCAATACTGACCACTATTACCTGATTATGATTCTCCAATCATCGTCGCCCGATTATATGCTCTTAATAACTATCACCCCATTATAATCTCCTAACCATAATCAGATAACTACATCAATGTTCACTAACTTCATCACCCACCATCACTAATAATGTTGAAGCACACTGTCACTTATGATATTGATACATTATGTATCTACTTTATTATATCAAAATCTACCTCAATTATAAGGAACAACATCATTAATGATCAATGTTATAAATTACTATAATTATTTTATTTAGGTTAGCCTCCATGATTTTTCCTTCTTAGGATTCTCATATAAAACTCACATGCCTCTTTACCGAGGAGTCTGCTACTTGAGAATTGAAAGTTCTAGTTTATGGGAATGAAGCTTTGTTTATATTATTAACTTAGGCTGGGTGTGATGACCTTCCTATAGAATTTGGGTGGAGGTTATTTTAGTAGCCAGTTACCAATTATATAAGGATGCTTGCAATTATAATGGAGATCATTTTTTTTGGGTATTTGGAAAAAAAATTTAGAGAACTTTCTTGGTTGTGTTCATGTGATGGTTCTAATAACAAATTGAATAAATAAATCTTTTAATGTTATTTTTTTTGCTGCTCTTGTTTCATCTCAGAGCTAACTACTTGGTGTAAACTTAGTATTTGAGCTCAAAAAGAATGGTAATAACGAGAAAATTTTAACCTCCAATTTAAGAAATCATACTCAAATACATGAAATTTAAAACCTATGATGGCATTTCATTATTATTTTTTTGGATATTTAGGCAATTAAGGAAGCCTCACACACATCTCATATATGTAGGACTCAAACCCAAGACTTTTTGGTTGATAGCCAAAGATCTCAATCAACAGATCAAGACGAGCTACATTTTTTCACTATATTCGAATAAGGGTGATAAGGGAATTGTTAACTTATCAGTGGTGTATGGCCAATTGAAGAAGTAAATCCATTTTTTCTAAAACAGTCAAGTGTGAAGGGGACTTACCAAAAACCAATTGTTTAGAAGTGCAATAATCATAATATGATTTTGGAATCATATTTGATGTATTGATTTAGAGGGCATAGTTGTTCTTGATGAGTTCATTACCTTGTTATAATTGTGGAATAAGTATTCCATTATAAAGAAGTGTTTCCTGAAGGAAGTCTATATTATTCTGATCAAGCTGCAGAAGAATGAATCTATGTGTTGGGAAAACTTAATGCGTTACCAAATGAGTGTGGGCTAAACTAGTTAAGCATATGAGAAAAAATGAAGAAGGTGTTGTAATAGAAATATATTCCAAATTTGTATCCATAAGATAATTTTTTTATGTTCTATAACATCCAAAAAGTGGAGATGTCCATGGAAGTATGTAGTGAAATTCGAACAACTTACGTTAAAATTTGAGGCTATTGAACAAAATTTAATAATGAGATTCTTGGTATTATAAGTTAGATTGAACCGGTCTAGGCTACCTAACGCAAACCACCCACATGCAACAGCAGTCGAGTGAACACCCGATCATGCCTCTCTTTGCATGTAACTTGATCAAATGCTCTCTCTCTCTCTCTCTCTCTCTCTCCATTCATGATGATCATGTGATTCTCTTCTCTCTCCTCCTCTCATGATTCTCTACATGTGAGTCTTCCTTTCACCATTTAAACCTATTAGAGAACCTAGGGCATCATATTCCCTTCCTAAACTATTGTAGTAGATGTTAAACCCTCTATTCCTCTTCTCCTTTGTTTCCTTCTCATAATAACAGCCACCGATGACTGTTTCTAAATCCACTTTCCTTTTATTAGTGAGTTTTTCCTTCTCCTTCTCTAATGTTTCTTCTTATATTCTAATCACCTATGTAAGAGTTCTTTCAATTCTATTATGAAGCTAAATATTATTTGTATTAGGTTTTGAATAGCCTTAAATTTCGTATAAGAGGAGTTTTAACTTGCTTTAGGAAGAGGTCGTCTTTGAGTTTGATGTTCAATTTGATCAAACTCTATATATTTTGCACCTTTTAGAGGTATTAGTAATCTAAGATTGTGTGTTGAGTTTCTTTTAATTTTGGTCTCCATAAGGTATTTTTCTTGGTTGTAAGGTAAATCACATTAATTGATACTATTTTGGTGTTTATGGTGTGGCTAAGATTGATTTTGATATGCATTCTTATGCCTCAAAGTGAGCACTTAATATTATTTTTGGCTTCACTTCTTGTAGGACCTTTGAGTCAATTCCCTCATAGCTTTATCAATTGAATATCTAGTATTCTTGGAGTTTCATTTCACTCACCTAAAAGTAAGTAACTATTATTTATTTTTGGATGAATGTTTCCCTTCTTCGTTAGGGCGTAATCCATGCAATTTGAATTTATGTTTTTTAAAGTAGCTTAAAATACCACTCAAGTATTAAATTCTTCAGTATGATTACAGACATGTAGTTATTCTTCATAATTATTCATAATGAAATCAACATGTGATAGAACCCATCCTTGATTTACTGTTCATTAGCTCTTATTCATTTAATATATTCATGTGATGAAGAATTTTAATTCTTGCACCTTAGTTTTGTTAAATAAAATGAATATCATTCCTATAAATCATAGTAATTATAATATTATATTTGGCGTATTAATTTATATAATATCTATGAAAATTTATTTCAATAACATGGGCACAATATGCTTATATACAAGTCGATAGACCCTATTTTATATTGGCTAGCTTGGCCAATGAGAACTCAGAGTGATGACTAAATAAAAAATTATTGGATTTCTTTTGGTTTGTGAAATATAATATGTCTCATGACTACTTTTATTTATTGATTATAGATTACTACTCCTAGCTTTTGGTTGATCATGCTACATGTTCCATTTCTTTTCCATTTATACTTTTATAAATAAGGGTTACTTATTGGGTTTAATTTATCAAACTCAATATTTATTTCTTTTTTGTAGTAGGTCCTATCGAAGTTCTAGGTACACTGTCATTTCAGGAGCAGAGTTATCAACAATAGACTATTTTTGGATTTTTATATTTTTAGTATATTACTATATTTATTTTTTATGGGTTGTACAATTTATTTTCTATTATTTTTTTTATTTACATGTCTTTTACTGGTATCAATATTATAACTTTGGTGTATTGTTATTTGAATTCCTATTAGTGAAATGAATATTTAGCTTTATTTCAATAATTTATATTAATATGAATTAGTTATATTATTGGTTCATGCACTTCTCTTTTAGGAGTATAAACTAGATATTTATATCCCTTCATCGCATCCCATTTTGTCGGGGTGTACTGCCTTGTAGACCCGGGGTGTGACGGAGTGGTATTAGAGCCCATATTTTGTTTTTTGTTTGATATTCCTTGGTTTCTTAGGATTGTATAGTAGGATAAATATCTTTGAATATCTCTAATAGTTAATGTCATATTGTGATAAATTATAGTTATATAATTATTCATATATTTTATTTTGATCTATTTGTTTAATTATTCATATGACGTTAGGGAAAAGGAATAATGTCGCTGCTCATGGAGTTAGTCACAAGAATTGCTGAGAAAGCCAGACCTATTCCTAGAGGAACCTGCTTTTTGGTCATTAAGATGCTCCTGCCTTAAAAATTAGATATTGATCACTATGCTAATCATAATGATTAAGGTGGTGACTGCTCAACTTACCCAAGAAGTACAAGGGATTAATCAAGTCACTCAGCTAGTACAACATCCAGCTCCTCCAACACCATCAATGGTACAACTAGAAGCCAAAGAAGCATTAGATGTTGCCCTAGTTCAGGTCATTCATACTAATGAAGGGGTGATATATTGTGTAATGGACCAGATCTTAAAAAATCACTCTCCAACATTCAATGGTATTGTAAGACCGATTGAGTCTAATACATGGCTTCACGACATCAATAAGAGACTATGGGGTATTAAATGTCGAGAAGAGTAAAAAGTAAACATGGAAACATTTCAACTATAAGAAGGTACTGATGATTTGTGGAAGAACCACTGACATAATAATTTTGGGGCAGGTGCAATAATTCCATGGGCATAATTTAAAAGAATATTCCTAAAGTAATATTTTCCCATGGCGGTCCAATCAAAACTAATAAATTATTTTAGGAAGCTAAAACAAGGAATAAAGACAGTCTAAGAATATGAGATAGAGTTTGCCAAAATTATCAAATTTATATCATCCATTAGCCAGCATGAAGAAAAACTCAACAACTTTCTTTTAGTCTGAGATAAGACAACGGGAGATCCATATCTATAATAAAGTGTACTATATTCAAAGAGCTACTTGATCGAGTAATTCACACAAAGATGGAGATAAATTCTTGTGAATAAAAAGTTTTTAGAAAACAAAACTAATAAATAATCTAACACAAGTAGATTCATAGAAGAAGCAGCATAAAAACCATCAAGGGTAGAAGTCAAAAAATAATCCTTATTATCTGTACTGTGATAAATATCATTAAGGGAATCGTAATTTGTTTATCAGAAAGTGTTTTAACTATTATAGCACTAAGAATAAGACTAAGGATTGCTCACATAAGACTCAAGATCAATCAAATCCATCATCTGCACAGGATAACTATAAACATCCCTATAAGAATGGGTCAAAGAAATCATAGGGAGGATGCTACCACAAGCATACTAGCAAAGGGAAGGGTAAATGATATTATTCTCAGCCTTAAAAAAATCACAATAAATTCCTACATCTCAATTTAATCAATAATGCCCTATTCCACTTTACCAACAACAATAACATCTGATGCCATATCAACAATAATAAAAAGTTATGCAATATAAGACACCATAATCTCAAGTGACAGATTAGCCTAGATAGACTATTCCTCCTCATGTTTTTGCCATGACTCAGTAGGAGGCCTATTAAAACTCCTAATTTGGTGACTGGTATAATTTCTATTTATAAGCAATCAATAAAGATTTTTTTTATTCTGGGACATCACATTACATTTATTCATATCAAATAAGTTTACATCAAAAGTATTAGTGTATCAATTATAATATCTTTTATCTATTAATATGCCATATGGAGCATTTATCATAGTTACTCAATGTATTCAAGAATGTGATATTATAATCAATAATATACATATGCCTACAACACTTATTGTATTTCCACTACCTAAATTTGATGTAGTATTGAGAATGGAATGTCTATCTAGATATCATGTAATAGTAGATTATTATAAGAGAAGGGTACACTATATATATGGTGTGTGAGTCTTTAGTATTAATGGTATAAGAAGAGAATTATCTTTTCTCATATCATAAATAAAATCCAAAAGTTATTTATCATGGTTATGTTAGGTATCTTTATCATGTGGTGGATACTAATAAATTAAACCTCAGCTTAGAAAGTGTTCCAATAATTCAAGGATTTGTTGATGTATTTCTTGATGATTTTCTTGGCTTCTTTCTTGATTGTGAGATCTAGTTCACTATATACTCTATTTACATTACTAAAATTTCAAAAGCACTGTATCACATGAAATGATCAAGCTTCAAGAACTAAAAGTGTAGCTACAAGAATTACTTAATGAAGGATTCATCAAACCTAACATTTTATCATAGGTTGCTATTTGTAAAAAAGATATATAGAATCATGATGTTTGTTTAATAAAAGCTTTACTTTGCTTTAAAAAGATTTAAAAAAAAAACAAATTGGAATTTTAATTTCTTTGGAAAAATACTAATTTATGGAACTTCCTTTTTAAAATTGGACACATTATTATGAATGATATATCACCTCATTAAGTAAAAATACCATTCCATAATGGGTTCATATAATAAAATTTTAAGTCTCATCCTGATTATGAGAGTTAAATTAAAGGAATAACTTCATATTGCCTCGAAGGGTCAAAATGATGTTTAATTGAGTATTTAGCTATAATAATGTAGATAAAGCATCATTAATTTTGTATTTGAAGGCATGTTAATAAATGATATATCTTTCCTGGGAAAGAAAACATCACTTATTATCCATGGTTTGAATATGATGATAATGATCATCATTGATTTTGATTTTCTTAAAGAGAATTAATTGAATTTTTAAAATTGAGCTGTGGTCTTTAAATCTCCTATGACTGTAAGATATTGTAGTTAATTACATCATAAGAAACATGAGTTTTTTATGAAAACTCAAAATTAAAATGTTGGCAAAAAAATTAATTTAGAATTCTCAATGATTGATATCAAAGGAGTGATGTTTAAATTTCAACTCGGATTGGATCAAATTAGAGCACTTATTTTGGTAACCAAAGGATGAAAGGTAGAGATGTTTTGAGATTCTAAAATATTTTAGAAACACCCCTATTTATCCAATGTGTTGGGTTTTAAATCTTATTTTTGAGAGAAATATAATTTTAGTTATCAATTTATTAGAAAGTTGGTATTACATTCCTCAAGTTTGGGGTCTTATAATTTTGAGTCTGCCTCGGATCCTAAGTCTATTTTGGGCACTAAACCACAGTGGCGCGAAACTAGCTAATACAATATAAATTTGGGCTTACTTTGGCCTAGATTGGGGAGCTAGCTAACCACTTAGCACTTCAAAATAATGAGTCTGATATTTTATGAAAGATGGGAGGGGATGTTATTTAAGTTTTTAAAGAATTAGGGCTGACACCTATAGCATGTTTTAATTGGATAAGTGTCAGCCCAAATTGGCTCCTTGACTTATGTAGAGTAATTATGCTTCGAATGCAATTAAAAGTTTTTACTCTTTAAATAGTTTCTAATAAAATTTTAAAAATGCTTAAAAATAAATTTTTTTCCTAGAGATTACACAACATCTACTTTATAGAGCTCCACCATAAAAGGTTAGGTAGTCTGTCATAATCCATAAGCGGGGAGGTGCCTAAAAGGGTAGAGAAGGTTCAAAATGAATGCATGTGAACTTCAAGGTCATTCCAAGTCTTACTTCTTAAAATTGATTAAATTTCAATAAGAGACTGATATTTTTTATTTAATTGAGTAGAAAACAATTTTAATATTCCCTCACAAGCCTCTGAGGATTTTTCAGGCTAAATAAAAAATCAACATGCAAAAAAGAAACCTAAAGAAACATGTTATTTGTAAGGCATAAGCAATGTAAACAAGCAATAAATTAACATTAAATAAATTTAAAGTCTATGTAATAAATGCCACTTAATTATTATCTAGGGTCTGCAAAAATTAAAAGTTGTCATGTACCATTCACAATAACCCATATTCTGAACCTAAAAATGACTTAAGTAATTTTGAGGATGGGATATGTTTCAACTCAACCTTACGAGTTATATTTTTGAAGATAACAAATATGGTGACTCATGTCCTTATGTCTAATTATATTTGTAATATATATTTATTTGTGTATATACTAATATCTCAAGAATGCCATCACCATCCAATGATGATTTGAGGCTTAAGATTAGGTAGAATAAGTTATATTGTAAACATTTTTTGTTATATTCATTGATGTATTTTTTTTTTATTTCTTGAGTCAAGTCTTATAAGGGTGTATACTAGCATGGTGATCATGCACACACACACACACACACACACACACACACACACACACACACACACACACACACACTAAGGGTAAGTGAGATTGAGTCAAAACCAAAAGTTTAATTTTTGAACTAATAGTACTATATGATTTATATCATATTATATGATTCATTCATCTAACAAATCATACTGGATGATTTGGATCGTTTAGGATGATCAGTTATGATCATGAAAAATAGCCACCATTATAATTTAGGTAAATTTTTGAATTTTAAATTTTGTTTTAATCGTCCAAGATGATCTACATCATACTAGATGATCTATAAAAATAATGCCTAAATTAATCATGTGATCAGTCAATTGAATCTACTTAATTTTGATATTCTAATCATATTATACAATCTATATCATACTTTATGATAAACAAAGATAAATTTTGGTCATCCCATGTTTCATCCTAGATGAATTAAATTTTAATTGAACTAATCATCTCAGATGATCTCAATATCATATTGGATGATCTATACAAATTTGAACTGATCATACTAGACTATCCGAAGATAATCCAGGACTATGAGGTCAAATTCTACACATCGTACTGAACGATCCTACGATCGTACTAGCTGATCCTTGTTAGTAGAATTGAATTTTTTTAGGTTTTTTGAAGCCCTCTATTTAAAATTTGTCAACACATTTGGTAAGTGTCTTTAGTAGCTATTTTTTCTTTGTTCTTCTAGAGAAAATGTGAAGAGAGAACTTGAAAGGGAGAGAAGAAAGGGTGGAGTTTGAGAGGGAGAAGATCCTTGGAGGGGGTTTTAAGGGAGTGTGGAGGGACTTTACATAGTTGCTTCGACAAACTTGCACCTTAGTATCATCAGATTCAAGATTCATCTTGAGGAAAGTTTTGGGAAGAAGAAGTTATCTTTGGTGTCAAACGACCTGGGTACTCCATCGCATTAGGGAAGAGGGAAATGATTTTGTTAGGGCTTCTTCGCCTAGCTTTGGGGGCTAAAAGAGAGTCACTAAAAGTTTTGTGTAATACCTATAATAGGAGGTTCCAAGGAGTAGACGTAGGTCAGGTTGGACCGAACCACTGTAAATATGTCATTTCTTTTATTATTTATGCACTTTATTTTTTGCATTTATTTTTGGATATAACTACTTGGTTGAAAATTTGTGATTGATATTATGTTGTATTGATTATATATTTTTAGATATTGAAAAATTTTTAAAAAGGAAAATTTTCTTTTTATTGAAAGAATGTTTTTTTAAATACAAATTCACCTCGCCCCCTCTAGTTAGTCTCAGGACTAGTTCTTTAGAGTTTCACAACCCTCACAAACTTTAAGGATATCCTTGTATCTTTAGTTCTTCTTCTTCTTCTTCCCTTCTGCAAGCTCCTTAGATTCATCAGGTCCAATTATCCAAATGAAAATAACTCCTCCGCGAAGGGGTGTTTCTTCTATCTTTAAATTTTTAAATTATCCTAGGTTGACTCTCCAAATGAAAGGGAACTTTCCCCTAAGGGATACTCCCTCTTCTCTGGATTTCAAGTAGGATGGTTAATATCCCACCTCAAAGATCAACTTTTACAACTCCATTATATTAAATTACATATATAAAATTTAAAAGGCTATAATTCAAAATAGTATGCACGATTATCCTAGGCAATTGTAATTAAAATCATTAACAATCCCAAACAATTATATATATGATCAACTTTGAAATAAAATCACATTTGGCCATGCTCTTTTAATTTAAAGGGGGTTTAGAATTTTAGCACCTTTAAAAATTTTGTTTATTTAAACTTTAATTTTGCCTCCCTTAATTTAGCCCTACATGAGCATGGCTACTTATATAAAACTTTGTGAGCATCCAGATCGTTCCTTACTTAGGGTTAATATAATGCCCATCAAATTAATTTTTATATTGCATAATAAAATTAGCACATCAGTTAAAGCATTGCATCAATCAAATAAGGCAACAAGCATGCAGTAAAACTCATAGAACACTCAATACATAATAATGAGAAAAGAAATTATAGTCTAGCCTAAAGCTATAGTTGGTTATCATAGCAAACCATCTGAAGTGTGTGTGTTAGATTATATAACTTGGATATGTCCTATATTAGGTAATTGGTCGAAGTTGGCTGGTGTTTTAATTCATTGAAATTCAAATGGGATTTTACTTTAAGTATTGATGTTTTGATGTTGATTTTAAGGTAGATTTTAAGAGTTGAATGAATTTGATTGTATGTGGTGAACTGACCCCTTGTTGACTGGCTTTAATAAGACATGGGTCTAGTTGACCAAGTAAACTATTGATTTAGATTATGTTTAAAAAATATTAGACCATTGATTGGATGAAGTTGAATGGGTTTGATGCAATGATATTGATGTTTGAGCATATGATAAGTGTATATGTATGATTTGATTTAAGCTAAATGGTTGACCAAGTCAAACTAGTTAATAGTTAGCTGATGATAGGCCTGGGTGTATTCATGCCATTAATTGGAGTGAGATTGAGGGTTTGATGAAAGTTGAATAGGTTGATTGGATTGAGGGAATTGAATCAAGCTATATGGACCAATTTTTACTAACTATGGGCCCAATTAACCAAGTCAACTATTGACTAGGTTAAAGTGACCAATCTAGCCCAAACCATTAGGTGAGGTGATCAAGAGGTTTTGATGAAGTCTAGAGTGGATTTGAAGTTTGAATGAGAGTGGATGGAAGTTTATGGTTGATCTAGTCAACCATGATTGACATGGTTAACCAAGTTAAATTAGAGACCAATGGAGGTAGTCTCATGCATTAGGATGGTCATTTGAGTTGAAATGATCATTTAGACCCTTAAGGGGAAATTTGGTCAACAAGAGTTAAATTGGTCAACCATGCATGACCAAGGCTTGAATTTAATTGGAATGCACTTATAATGGCATTTAGGATGCATTATAAGAGGTTTCAAGATTTGATTTGAGTTGGCCATGTTGAAGTTTGGACAATTTCCACTTAAAGGGTATTTTGATAATTTGGACCCCTTGTCAATTATGGGTCAAACTAAATCCAAAAAAATCTAATTTTGGGTTTAGTATGCCACAATAAATTCTATGGACTTGATCAAGGGTTTTGGGGAAGGTTCCAAGGTCAAATTCAATAATGTGGAAGGTCTAATGGCATAGGGTCTAAATATTTGAAGGTTTTATAGCCTTTGGATTTAAATTGAGTTTTTTTGGTTAGAAATGTCCTATTTGACTCAAATTTGGAGGGTTGTCCCAATGGACATACCTAATCAATATATAATTGATAAATCATGAATCGTGGGTCATTTGACTGGGTTTCAAAGTGATTGAAGAATCATCCAGAAAGGGTTATAGGATAAGAGCCCTTAACCTTAAATTTTGGTTTGAAATTCTGGATTTGAACTTGATTTTGGATTTGGTTGATTATGTTTGATTTATCCATCTCAATCAAAATAAATTGGATGATTTTTTATGATTGGATATGCTTGAAGCTTGATTGAATATTGATTGAATATTGATTGATAGTTGGATTGATGTATGGATTGAGGTTTAATTGAAAAATGATTGAAGGTTGATTGGACGTTGGATAGAAGGTTTGGAATTTTATTGAGCTCTAGATGATTAATAATTGGTTGATTATCGACTATCAGATCAATACGCAGAAGTCTGGATGGATCCTGATGGTCTCATATAGAAAAAAGGTCAATATACATGAGACTTTACATAGATTATAATGAGTTAAAAAATGCCACCATGACGAACAAGAATTTTCTACCTCTTTTTTTTTTTTTTTTGAAAATAAGCCGAAGCTATTGAATTAAAAAGGAGAAGAAACTACAAGCATGATTCCTCCTTCAAAATTTTAAAGAATGAAGGAGGAATCTTATTCTGTAAGCAATCTATCCACTCAAAGCTACTATAAAGAGCATAGTTAGCCCAATAATTTGCTAACTTATTACAATCTCTACTTATTCCATTAAAAAAGACAAAATTAAAGCTTAATAGATATTCCATACCATCGTCTTTGAATCTTCCTGTTTTCCAAGCATTTTTGAAGTAGGACATGATATTTGAATTGTCCCCTTCTATGATAATTCCTTTGTATTTGAACATCCAATCTTTTATTTCCTCCTTTAGAGAATGAATGGCAAGCATTTCCAATTGAGCTATATCATAATGTTGAATAGATTTCCCATAAGAAAATAAGAATCTTCCATAACTATCACGAAATACAGCGGCAATTCTAGCTTTGTAAGAGGATAAAAGAGATGCATCAACGTTAACTTTTAGCCAATTGGGTGGAGGAGGATGCCAAGTTTTAGACAGTCTTGCCGACTAGTTAACATCCCAAAAGCCCAAGTTGAATTGATTAAATTTCAGAGAAACCATGGATTGGCAAATAGCATTAGAAGCTAAGAAAGTTGAATTGTCCTCAACTCCATCATGAATAAACTTGTTTCTACTTTTCCAAGCAAGAAACACTATATTACAATATAAGCTCACCATTAATCCTTTCTTCGTAATGTTGGATTCAATCCAGTTAATACATTGATTCTTTACTTCAAATGAAGGAATGTAGAACCCCCAATTATTTAAAATCTGGATAATTTCCCTCAATTTGCTGCAGCCACAGATTATGTGTTCTACATCTTCTCTAGCATCACATCCCCTTGGGCAATTTGAATTCTGTATTAATCCTTTGTAGCAAAGAAATTGGAGAGTTGGAATGGCATTTCTATTCAACCTCCACCAGAAAAACTCTACCCTATTGTTCAGATCAGCTTTTATGATCCATCTCCATTTTAAATCATCTTCTAAATGTTCAGCTTCAGCTTTACAGATTAATCCAGGAATTATCAATCCAGAATTCTATTTTATCAATTCTAGAGTGTCTTCTAAGCTTTCATGTTTGATATCAATTTGTTTTATCAAATTGATTAGATCATTGCCAAAGTATTTGTTTAATTCTAGATCATTCCATTGGTTATTCAGAATGAGGTCTTTGACCCGAACCGAGCTGCCATCATGTGGAGTAACAAATGTTGGCCATTTGTTTATAGATTTGTCCATAATCCATGTGTCTTCAAAATCATCTACTAATTCTCCATTAGCTATCTTCCATCTTACAATTGGTTTTAGCATTTTGAGCCCTTCTTTCAGCAGTTTAAAAGTTATGGATCTACAGCAATTTGAATATCCTCTTTCCAGTTTTTCACCATATTTTGAAGCCATGATCATATGTAACAAGGAATGCTTATTATTTATGAATCTCCAGGCAATTCTAGCTCTCAAAGCCGGAGTTTTAGAGATGTTAGAGTGTAAACCACGTCCTTCGATTTCAACTGGTTTACACAATTCTGGCTAGCTTATGTAATGCAATCCTTTTCTACCATTCTTCTTGTTCCAGATGAAATTCTTACAAATTCTATCAAGTTCTTCCAGCAACATTTTTGGTATTAAAGAGTGAGTAGCATGATAAGAAGGAAGAGCTAATAAAACTGATTTTACCAAAGTAATCTTCCCAGGAATAGATAAGTTTTTATTCCCCCATTGATTGAGTTTCCTCATGGATTTGTCAATAATGAATTGGAAATCCTCCCTTCTCAATCTTCTTAGAGCCAACTTTATCCCAAGATAATTGAACTCCTTCACTTGTTTAAAACCCATGATATTTGATATTCTTCTCTTGTTTCTTCTCTTTACATGCTTCCCAAATAAACACATTGATTTTTCATAATTATTTTTTTGTCCTGTCCATTCACAGAACTTGTGAAGAAATTTCTTTACTTCCACCACTTCTTTTCTATTAGCTTTAGAGAACATGACCACGTCATCAACATATTATAAATGGGAAATTCTAGGACCATTCGAATTTACCTTGATACCACATGAGCTTTGATGAAATGCATTGGATAGGAGTTGAGAGGATAGAATAAAAAGGATGGGGGATAATAAACATCCTTGACGAAATCCACTTTTAGCTAAAATCCAATTTGTGCATTTTCCATTGATGATGATAGAGAATTTGGGATCTTCTACACAATCCATTATTAATTTAGAAAATCTGAGAGGAAAGTTGAAGTACTCTAATACCTTCTTAAGAGAAGACCAAGCCATGGAATCATAAGTTTTTTCCATGTCCACTTTGAAAGAAACAAAGCCTTTGGAAGCTTTAGAAACCCGAAGCTTATGGAAAACTTCTTGAGCCACTAAGATATGATTGGATAGAGATCTCCCTTTGATGAAAGCTGCTTGCTCCATAGAAATAAGATTTGGAATAACCAAGTTTATTCTATTCAAAATAATTCTAGCCACAACTTTGTAGACCGTATTGCATAGACTTATAGGTCTATAATTAGAAGGAAAAATGGGGTTATCCACCTTTGGAATTAAAACAATAAGCATTTCTTTCCAATCCTTATCAAGTTCTCCATGTTTGAAAAAGAAATTTATAGCTTTCCAGAGATCTTCTTTAATTATTCCCCAATAGACTTTTAAGAAAGAATGGGATATACCATCTTTGCCCGGGGAGGTATTCCCTTCTAGCTGCTGTAGACTCCCCAAAGAAGTCTCTTTTTCTTGCATTACCGTGATTTCCTGGATGAGAGCATCTTTCAAATAATTCAACTCTTTGTGTTTAGCTTTGCTCCAAAAGAATAATGATTTTAAGGACCTATTAAATTTTTTGGTGAGAACTTGAGATAAGCTACCTTGATAATTCTTGTTCCATTCCTTCCTAACTATTCCATAAGAAGCTTGGTATGAAGCCCAACAATTTTCAAATTTGATCAACTTGTTAGGAATAGTGTTGAAGTTCTTGAATTGTAAAAGAATTGGACAATGATCCGATGCTATTCTTGCCAAGTGTCTTTCTATCAATTGAATTGGAGAACTCAATGCAATGGTGTTAACAAAACACCTATCCAATCTTTCAAGGATTCTAGCCATTCCAATTTTGTTATTTCACCAAGTGAATTTAGGGCCTATAAACCCAATTTCGTGTAAATCATTATTGATTAAGCATTCCTCCATTTCCCTTGATCCTTAGGAATAAATGAATCTTCTTCCTCCCAATTTGACTTCCCTTCTCAATAAGCAATTAAAATCTCCACCAATGATCATTGGTTGATCACTCTTGGAATACATATCTAGCATATTCCACAATTCCCTCCTTTTTATCACATCTGTACTCCCATATATTGTAGCAACCTTCCACTTTTCATTATTAATAACATTCAGATCTCCGATCACCATCTGTGAGGATGAATCTTCCACCATAAACAATGTTGAATCAGTGTTCCAAAGAAGTAAAATTCCTCCTGAAAGCCCACTGGATGGGACATAAAAAAAATCCCAATTGCGTCCAATCATTTCATCAAAAATACTTCAATCAATTACAGAAAGTTTAGTTTCTACTAAACCAATAAAACAAACGCCATTGTTTTTTACAAACTCTTTCAAATAGAGGGAAGCATTCCTCTTCCTTGCTCCCCTACAATTCCAAAATTCCATTGTATACATTTAAAAAAGATTGAGAGGATTTCTCCCCATAGTACCTTTCCCTTCTATCTCCAATCTTCGACTTCTAGTAGAAGATTTGATTGGTCCCAATTCCTTGAGCTGCTTGGATTTTTTCTTCTTGCTGTTGACTGCAGATTCCACATTCACAATGATTCCAATACCATCTTTTTCTGTTGATTCAGCATTAATCTCTTCTGGTTCATGGATAATAACTGTCTTCTCAGGTACTTTACTAGATTCTATATCAGTTC
The DNA here is from genome assembly GCF_001605985.2 of Dendrobium catenatum. Classification (NCBI taxonomy): domain Eukaryota; kingdom Viridiplantae; phylum Streptophyta; class Magnoliopsida; order Asparagales; family Orchidaceae; genus Dendrobium; species Dendrobium catenatum. The sequence goes on from NW_021319377.1 coordinate 565,038, forward strand.
TACCACCGTTCATGGTAACTTCTGAACTGTCTTGGTTTATTTCTCCTTCCTCCATGTCTGCTAATGCTTGAAACTTATTTTGTTCAACCAACGTTCCAGATTTAACTATAGAATCTCCTTCTTTAGCAATTGTTTCAGCAACTTCTTGATTTTCCTTGTTCTGATTAGCACTAGTGTTAACTTCTGGAGATATCTTTCCAATGGCAACATATTGTTTTGATGGAATTGTAGAACTTCTCTTTTCAAAATGATTTGAAGATTTGTTATTCCAGTTTTTTTTAACAAATTTTCTCCCATGGTTCACTATCAACCAAGGACCATATTCTTCCTTCTCCACAGATGTTTCTCCAACCTCTTCATTCTTATATGTGTTGTAAATAACATAATCTTTCACTGGTTGATCTGAAGTCTTCATGTGAAAGTTGTTTGGACAGATCTCTTTTAAATGGCCAATCTTTCCACACTCAAATCATAGATTGGGAAGTCTTTCATACTCAATTTTCTGAAAAAATCTGTTTTCTTCTCCTTCAACCCAAACTCCAGTCGGAAGTTTGGCATCTAGATCAATTCGGACACAAACACGTCTGAATTCCCTTCTTGACCATTGGAACATATTACCATCTATAAGGTAAGGTTTTCCCACCATTGAAGCAATACGACATATATTCAATTCGTCCCAACAAAAAAGAGGTAAATTCGGTAATCTGATCCATATTGGAGCTGAGAGTCCTTTTAGAGAATTAGGATCAAACCTTTGAGACCATCTATCTATTCCAACTATATTGCCATTCACGAACCAAGTTCCATTGGTGAGAACTGCTTCATATGTTCTTCTTAAAAAAAAAAAAAAAAAGAACATAAGATCCAACCTTTTCCCAAAATAGTGATATGAAATTTTCCATATTGTTCCCATTGTCTCCTCAATTCACAGCTGATTGAAGAGAGAGGGGCATCTCCTCCGAAAATTTTTAATACCAGTGATTTGTTCAACTTTTTAGAATTTTCAGCAGCTTTCTCCACATGAATTTTCACAGTTTTGCCATCTTCAACTATGCAATTGCCAAAGTCCAAATATGAGACTTTTATGTTTTTACTTTTTGACCAAACATTCGAATAAGAACCTGAGTTAGTTCTTTTGGGCAATTCTTCATACATCTCATGACAGTTTGCAAGATCCCAGTCAGAACATACACGGACTTCATCCAGATCTGATTTATTCTTATTAACAGGCTTTGTTTCACCTTCCTTCATATTTGACAGAATCATAATTTTTACTTCCATAGCTTCCTTCAACAGATTGATGAAATTACCCTTGTCTTCATTATGCAGCACCTCTTTCATAGTGTTATTGTCTGAGACAACTCTAGTCACCATAGAGTTATTCTTTTCGTTAAAAACCTTTGATGGCCATACTGTCTTCTCCAAAGTTTCTTCCATAATTTTTCCTTTCCCCTTGCCAGGAACTTTAATAACTTGTTTCTTCATCAATTGACCTCCTTCATTAATGATTAATGGCTTGTTCACCATCGAAGCTATTTTCAATCCCGTGAACACCAACGATGTTACGTCTCCAAATGCCGGTGGTGACGATGAAACATCACGCGATCCTCCATAACTTACTCGTCCAGATGAACGTCAATCCTCCATGCCGGCGACGACCGATGAAGGCCGGCGACCGTACGTCGTCATTGAGCCGACATCGAAGCCGCGAAAATAGCACTTTCAAAATAACAGAATTTTGAAAACTCAGACTCTCTCTCTATGATAGCCGATAAGTTCCCTCAGTTTTTGCAAAATTTTCTACCTCACATTGATGATCTATTTGATATGTTGCGAGCTTTTTTTTTCTTAAATATTAACCTTCATTTAGGGTATCATCTACTAAAGATCAAGAAAGAAGATGTGCCAAATATCTCATTTCCATCTCAAAATGGTCACTATGAATTTTTAGTCATTTCTTTTGGGTTGACTAACGCTCATTTTACTTTTATGGATTTGATGAACATAGTTTTCAGGTCATGCATATATTGATTTCTAATAGTATTCATTTTATAATATTTTAATTTATTCCAAAATTAATGATGATCATGTCCAACATCTTTGAATAAAATTGAATAGTATTCGTAAGAATAAGCTTTATGTAAAATTCTCGAAGTATAAGTTTTGTCTTTATGAGGAGGCATTCCTTGGTCACATTGTTAGTGAAGCTAGAATTTCTATGGATCTTGCTAAGATGAAAACTGTAATGGATTGCCTGAGGTAAAGCACCATCACTAAGATTTATAATTTTTCTTGGCCTAGCTTTTCATTATAGATACTCTTTGCAAGGCTTTTCCAGTATTGCTACATCTCTAAATAGGCTGACTCAAAGGTCTATAAAGTTTATGTGTTTTGATGCTTGTGTGAGACCTCTAGGATTATATAACAGTTCATACCAATTTGACCTGAATGGAAAAAGGAAAAAGGTAAATATTTGAAATTTTATAATTTTAAACCCATTTGCATGTATTTGGAAGTGTTTTGGTGTGTGGAAAAGGTTTACATATGTTCTAGATTGAGTTTCAAGAGGTTAGAATGCATTTTGACAAAATTTTTAAAATTTTACTATTTGAGCACGATAATTTTGATGTTTGAGCATAAAGATGCCAACTCATAACATTTCAATTTTGTAGTCTCATTTTTTGTAAAATAAACTACATCGCATCGCTAGGCCACTAACTGCACTTTAAATATATTTTAAATTTAGTATTCCATTATATTCAAATGTCATGCCATCCAAAATAGGAGGGAGGAGAGGATTTTGAGATAGAGAGAGAGAGAGAAAGAGAGAGAGAGAGAGAGAGAGAGAGAGAGAGAAACTCTATTGTGAGCCACTTTAAGTCATTTTTAGCTATCCACCTAGTTAAGAAAGTTATTTGGATTTCAATATGCTATATTTTATATATCTCAATTTTTAATAATTTGATATTTTTGGGATTTTCTCATAAAATTTATATTTTTTTTACCAAAAAAAGAGGATAACTTTGTATTCATAAAACTTTCACCATGTAATTTTTTATATGTTACTGAGATTTAGATTCTAAATATTTTGAATATTTTTAGAAATATCCCTAGATCATTTTATAATTCATGTAATTTTTATTAAATAAAAAATAATTTAAACTCTAAAAATTATTATCATAGTATGATTAAAGTCTTAAAATAATATTTTACAGAATCTCTAGTAAATACTGTGAAATTTTTCTTCGTAGTGTTTATATTGCTTACCATTAAGGCATTTTAATAATTTGTGCATTAAGTTTAATTATTATTTATTTAATGAAATGCATTGAATATGTATAGTAATATTGAAAGAAATATGACATTCTAGAAGCGAGAAATAATTATGTTAAGCAAGAACATGTGGGTTACTGAGGTGCAATTCTGTTATTCTAGAATTAGTGTGCCACTGAGGTGGAATTATATTATGTTAAAGTCAGTGGGACACCAAAATGAGAGTCTATTATGTCGGTGATAGTGGGCTAATGAGGTGGGTTTCTATTATACCCAAGTTAGTGGGTAATGGAGTTGGTATTCTGTTATACTGGAGTAGTGGTCTACCTAGGTAGGATTTTATTATGCTGGAGCTAGTGAATTATTGAGGTGGGATTGTTTTATGCCAGAGTTAGTGAGCTATCTATTGTGAATCTGGATACAGAGATTATAATTTTGATGACAACAAACATTTCTGACACTTTTATTTTTTCCTCGATTATCCTGCCTACTAACGTTTCAGATCCATAAGGTCAATTAAAAATAAAAAGCTCAAGATTGGGTAGATTAGGACTGAGTCAATTTGTAAGCATTCTTTAAGTATTTATACCTTTTCTTGAGTCAAATGTAATAAAGTGGGTCCTGATGCTAAAGTAACCTTGTGCACACACACTCAGGGGAAAAATTATATCTATTTTTGATCATATCATCCGCGACAATCCCAAATCATCCTGGACGATTAGTTAAAAAAAGAAATCCTAATTAAGGCATCCTGGTTAAGGCTGTTGAAATTAAGCAAAACATTCTTGACGATATTATCATCATCCTGGATGATATGCTCAAATCAGAAAGAATCAGCCGCCAACTCTTTTAGGCATGTTATTATTTTTGGACATTATCCAGGATATCATCTAGATGATGCATTACATATATGCCTAAATTAGTCAGATTATTAAGGAAATTAATTAATGTTTGATTAATTAATCATATCATTCGGGACAATCACAGGATCATCCGAGGCGATCAGTTATACAAACCTTAGTTTATTCTTGGATGACCAGAACGATATTATGGATGGTGTGTATTTATTAGAACTAATTATATGGGAAGATTCAAAAATTGGCCCGGTCGATTAGTTATTTTTTATCATCCAAATTACTAATGTCTAGCCAAACATAGTGATGGTCTGGATGATATTCAACATCTTGAACTAATCATACAAGATGATCGTGAAATCATCCTGGACGATTAGTTATTTTTTCATCATCGAGATAGAAGTCAGGCCGAATAGAGCGATGGTCTGGATGATATTTGATGTCTTGAACTAATCGTACAGGATCATCCTGGATAATTAGAACAAATAAACCTTTTAATTGTCCAGCCTACCCCAGATCATCTTTGATGATTGAGCTGAATTTGTACAGATTATATAGGACAATCTGTTGATCATCCTGGGCGACCTTTGACGATTAATTATGATTTAGGATAAATTTGAATCTCTTATATATAAGACCTCTTATTTACTCAAGAGGAGATCCTTTTCTATTGTCCTAACTTGAGAGAGCCAAGAGGAAAGGGAAAGCTTAGGAGAGAGAGAGCATCTTGTGAGGGGGAGTTTATGATGGTTTCGTAAATGTTTCTCCAAGCAAGGATTCGAGTCATCTTCTCTAGTCATCATCCATGATCCTTGGAGGTTCTAGAGAGGTCTACTTCAGTGATTAATCGAGGTTCTCTGCTTCCTGTAAGAGGAAGTGAAAGGAGTTGGGTTCTCTGCTTGCTTTAGGAGGAAGCAAAACAAGTTGGGTTCTCTGCCTCACAAGGGTTGATTGATAGGAGTTTTGTATAGGCTTCTCCTCCTTGTTGTGGGAGCAAAAAGAGAGTCGCTGAGTTTAGTAAAATACCTAGAGGAGACGCTCTAGGAGTGTATGTAGGTCAAGTTGACCGAACTACTATAAAATTTGGTGTGTTCTTTCTTATTACATTTTCTACATTTAATTTCTACACTTTATTTTTTGATGAATAATTGGTTTGTTTAGATCGTGATTTCTATTTGAAAATTTTTAAAACACTAATTCACCACCCCCCCCCCCCCCCCCGGTTTGTTTAGATCGTGATTTCTATTTGAAAATTTTTAAAACACTAATTCACCACCCCCCCCCCCTCTTAGTTTGCCTCAGGCTAGTTCATAAGGATTTAACATCCCTAAAAAACTTTCAAGTGGTATTAGAGTGGGATTCATAAAATTGTGTTTTTGAAAACTTTTGAATTTTGATCTAGAACTAACTTTACAAATTGAAATATTGTGGAAGGGTATTCTATTACCCGACCACCTTTGTTTGATAACATACATTTTGATTTTTTGAAAACTCGCTTGTCCATGTTTTTATAATCAATTGACTATCGTATGTGGATGCTTGTTAAAGAAGGTTATTCACCTCCGTCACATGAAATTAATGGCATCAAAACTGAACTTCCTTTTTCTAAATGGACATTTTATGTAGGGATTTAGTACAACTTAATAAAAAATGTTTAAACTATTTTTTCTGTGCTTTGAATTTAGAAGATTACATATGTGTCTCAACTTAAACTATTGGTAAGGAAATATGGGATAGATTATATATTACTTATAAAGGCACAAGTGATGTTAAAAAATTTAGGTTGAATATCTTATTGCATGACTATGAACTTTTTTGCATGAAACCTAGTGAATCAATATATGAAATATATACTAGGTTTACTCAAATTGTTATCTCATTGTATGTCTTAGGAAGAGAGCCAACTAACTATAAAAAAGTTAACAAAAATTTGAGATGCTTGCCTTCTTTCTTTGATGCTAAGATTACTGCAATAAATGAATTCAAGAATTTGAACACTTATTCTATTGATAACTTACTTGAATACCTCATTACTTACGAGCAAGGAGTCAAAGACAACTTGATGCAAGTGAGAAAAAGAAGGAGAAAACTGTGGCGCTGAAGACTAATGATATAAATACTTATTCTTTTGGGTATGAAAGTGATGATGTTGCCTTAATCACTAGGCAATTCAAAAACTTTCTAAGGAAGAAACAAAAGTACCATAAAAAATGAAACAAAGGTAAGGGTAACAAAAAAATTAAAAATTTTACTGATATTATTTATTTTTAATGTAGGAAGCTGGGATATGTTAAAGTTGATTGTCAAACACTTAAAACTCACCCAAATAAGAAGAATGGTGAGGAGAAACCCAAGTTCAAGAAGGATAAGAAGCGGTTCCAAAAGAAATTTTGGGCGGATTCTATATATGACTTCTCTGAGCTAAAGCTAAAGAGGAGACAATAAACCTATGCTTGATGGCAAATGATCATCTTGGTTAGTCTAACTAAGAAGAGGTATGTAAACTAACCTAAAGTCAATTACTTAAAGTTTTTAAATAAATTCATTGCGTCATATAGGAAACTTAAGAAATTATATGCTAGCCTGAAATTAGAATTTTTAAATTTACAAAAAGAGCATGAAGTTTTACTTAAATATAACTCTACATTTAATGGAAATCACATGTCACTGCTTGATGAGTTCGATGAGTTAAATAAAAGGAATTCTGAGTTGGTCATTAAGCATAATTCATTGAAAACATCCCACACTGCACTTGAAAATGATTTTAAAACATATATTGATAAATCTAAGAGTTGGGATCACTATTTAAAAGTTGATAATGTTGTTTTAGAAAGTGTTAACTCATTTTTTAAAGCTAAATTGAAAGTACTTGAGAAAAAATGAGATTCTACGCACACTTAAACAGTTTTTCAATCCTGATCCAAAGCCAAAAGTTTTGAAACCTATGAAGATGAACTATAACTCAAATAAATTAATTAACTCTTTTCTTGGTGTTAGATATTTTTCATGTGGTATGCTAGGATACATCTCTCACACTTTCACTATTCACCATAGTACACATTGGGTGTAGAGACCTAAATTATATAATTCACAGCATAACACATATATATTGCATTCTTATTTCTATAAGAAGGGGCCCAAACTTGTTTGGGTTCCTAAATGTAACATTTCATGATTTTATAGGTGTGATCTCACCAAAGATCTCATGAGCGTATGTGGTACCTGGATAGCAGATACTCGTGACACATAATTGGAGATGCCGATCAATTTGTTTTGCTAGAGGTCAGTGTTGGAGGCAAGGTCGCTCTTGGAAACAACACCACTATGAATATGGTGTTTGCATGAATAATCAGAAACTCTAAGAACCTTTTGATTGAAAATATTTTGCTTGTAGATTGATTTAAACACAACTTGCTCAATATCAGTTAACTTTGTGATAAGAGCTTTATCATAAATTTTTTGGCAAATACATGTATTATTAGCTTGAATAACAACACTATTTTGTATGAAAAAGCATATTAACAATATTTACATGTTTGATTTAAATAACATTGAATGTGCTGTTTCATTTTACTTAAAAATTGTCACTGATGAGTCTTGGTTATGGCACAAGTGGTTATGTCATGCCAGTATAAAAACCCTTAAAAGAGTGATCCAAAAAGACCTAGTTAGAGGTATCCCCAAGCTTAAGTTCACTCAAGACCACATGTATGATGCTTTTTAACTAGGGAAGCAAGTCCAATCCTCTTTCCATTCCATTAAGGATATTAGTACCTCTAGACCTTTAGAAGTCCTTCACATGGATTTGTTTGGACCCATTAGCACTACCAACTTAGGGGGAAAAGTCTATGGATTTGTGATTGTTGATGACTACTCGAAGTTTACTTGGATTAATTTTTTGTCACATAAGAGTGAGTCTTTTGATAAATTTAGATCCTTATTCACTTAGATTCAGAAAAAAGCTAGGCTATGAGATCTTGACCATCCATAATGACCATGGTGGAGAGTTTGAAAATGAGAGATTTGGAGACTTTTATGAGGATAAAGGGATTAGTCACAACTTCTCAGCTCCTAGGACCCCTCAACAATACGGGGTAGTTGAAAGAAAGAATAGGACCTTAGTTGAGGTCGCTAGAGCCATGGTTTCTGAGTATTCACTTTCAAAATACTTTTAGGATGAAGCGATAAACACAGCTTATTATGTGATAAACAGGATGAATGTTAGAGCCAAACTAGATAAGACATCCTATGAGATCATTAAGGATAGGATACATAACCTTTCCCACCTCCATATCTTTGGCTTTAAGGTTTTTATTCTTAATAATGGGAAGTTACCCTTAGGAAAATTTGACCCAAAATCTGATGGAGTGTTCTTAGGATATTCAAGTGTGAGGAAATTCTTTAAAGTGTTTAACAAGAGGATATTGGTGGTGGAGGAGACTACTCATATAGTGTTTGATGAATTTGATCCTAATAATTCTAGAGTTAAGGATGAAAATGAAGTTAGAGAGATTACCCAAGGAGTTAAAAATTTAGAGATAATGGTAAAGCCTCAAAACACTAAAGCAGTATGTGAGATTACCTAAGGAGTAAAAATGTAAATCTGGAAGAAAGGGTAGAACCTTGATACACTTTGCCTAGAGAATGAAGATATTCTTTGAGTCATCCTAAAGAACTAATTTTAGGAGACCTTTTGAAGGTGTTAGAACTAGGCATGAACTAAAGAAGGAAGTGAACCACTCTTCTTTATCTCAATGATTGAACCCACCAAAACCAATCAAGCCCTGTCTGATGAGTTTTGGATCTTAGCTATACAAGAGGAATTAAATCAATTTGTTAGGAATGATGTTTACGATCTTATATAAAGACTAAAAGGATAAAGTGTAGTTGGAATAAATTTGGTCTTTAAGAATAAGATGAATGATTATGGTGTGGTGGTTAGGAATAAGGTGAGATTGGTGGCTAAGAGGTATAACTCAATAAAAGGGATTAATTTTGAGAAGACCTTTGCCTATGTAGCTATATTGGAAGTCATTAGAGTGATACTAGCCTTTGCTTATTATAAGGGATTTAAGTTTTTCCAAATTGACGTCAATAGTGCCTTTTAAATGGTATAATAAAAGAGGATGTGTTTGTAGAGCAATCCCCAGGTTTTGAGAGTTCCTAATTTCCAAATCATATTTACTAATTAAAAAAGGCCTTATATTGATTAAAATAGGCACCTAGAGCTTGGTATGAGAGGCTTAGCACCTTCTTACTAGAGAGATAGTTTGTTAAGGGGAACATAAACACTGCCCTTTTTCTGAGGAAAGTAAGAGATGAGTTACTCATTGTTCATATATATATTGATGATATATTTTTTAGATCTTTTGATAAAAATATATGTGATAAATTTTCTAAAATAATGAGTAAAGAATTTGAGATGACTATGATGGGAGAGTTGTCCTACTTTTTGGGGTTTAGCATAAGATAATTTAATTATAAAATCTTTAAAAATCAATCAAAGTACATTAAGTACATTTTGAAGAAATATTACATAGATAAAGCCAAGCTAATAAAAACTCTCATGACCTCCAATGTTTAGTTGGATAAGGACCTAAATGGAAAATTCGTTGATCAAAAGAGTACAGAGGAATGATTGGATCACTGCTTTACCTTACTACTAGCCAACCTAATATAATATTTAGTGTTTGTCCCTGTGCTAAATTTCAAGCTAATCCTAAAGAATCTCACCTGTCTGCAATTAAGAGAATTCTTAGATATCTCTCAGGGACCCAAAACTTAGGAATATAGTATCCTATTCATAGCACTTCTTTTGAAATTATTAGATATTCTAATTCTAATTTTGGAGGATGTATGATGGATAGAAATAGCACTTCAGGGACTTGTGAATTTATAGGATAGTCTGTAGTCTCTTAGTCCAGTAGAAAACAAAATTCTATTGTACTTTCCACTATTGAAGCTGAGTACATTGTCTTAGGAAGTTGTGTGGCCCAAGTCCTTTAGTTGAAACAATAAATTCTAGATTTAAGATTACATGTAGGCACAATTTCAATCCTTCGTGATAATATTAGTGTCATCTACATCTCTAAAAATCATATCCAATATTCAATGACTAAACAGATTGACATAAGGCATCACTTAATTAGAGACCATGTGACTAAAGGAGATATTGAGTTACACCATGTAACAACTGAGAATCAACTAGATGACATCTTTACTAAACCACTGACATTTGATACATTTAGCATCTTAAGGACCAGATTGTGTGTGATTGATATAAATGCATGAACATAATGTTTACTAAATTTTGAATTTTATGTTCAATTATTTGTTGTTGTTTTCTACTTTTTCTTTTGATTCTAACTTTTTTTCTTTTTATTTGTTATTATTTTTTGTGTTTTTCATTTCTATTTTTTTAGTTTTCTTTTTTTTTTTTTGTCACTACTGAAATGAAATTTTATGCTTTATTTTTGTTTTTAAAAGTTTATGGTCAATGTTTGACAACCCTAAATCAGCTAAAGAGAGAGATACAATTGATTGTTTCCCTTCCTCTAACTTCTTTTAGCAGAATAATTTTATTTTCTAAATAAAAGTCTATCTGAAATTAATAACTAGACTTTGTGATTAAGATCTTTTCTATCTTGCTATAATAATCTATCTTATATATATAATATTCAAATTCATTAAATCACTTTCAAGTTTTTATAATCTTGTCATTATATTTATCATATGAATTTGATTCTACTTTGTGATTTACTCTTCCTTATATTAGAGAGTAAGTTTTTATTCTCTAATATCTGGAAGATATTCTCACAATTGAGAGTATTTAAAAGTTTCAAAAGGGATCTTGCTTGCAAATATGACAAGAGGCATAAAATGAGCTCGAAAAGAAGAAAAATTGAAATGATGCACAATGACCTCCAAAAGTTTAAAAGATACACAAAGTGTATCATAAAAATCAAAGGATGTGAAAAGAGCACCAACCAATTGACAAGAAGTACAAAATGAGACCACAAGAAAGCAAGCTTCCTTTTCTTTCAAACCTTTAAATCTTAGAAGAATTCATGTGTCACATGATATTTTAAAGGCCTATTTTCAAAATTCATGATTGTAACTAATTACTTTAATATATTATTTTATAAGATATTTTTCTTAAACCAAGTGTTGAACGGATCTCTTTTTCTTATCCAATTGATTTTTTTTAGTTCGATCTTTAGTTTCAAAAGATGGTTTGCCTAATAAGAAGTCTGAGCTAGGGCTAACAGGATCGATTATTCTACTATTTTTCTAATTTCGACGATGTTAACTCATTGATTCTTATGAATTTTTAATTCAATCATATAAAAAATTTATCATATTCATGCTTTAATAAAAAAAACTTTATTTTCATTCTTTTTATTATTTTTCTAATCTTTTTCGTTATTTTCTCCTCCTTTTTAAGATGTCAAAGGGGGAGTAGTGGTAGTGTTTATATTATTTTATTGTTCTGGTTATTATTTAGTGTTTGTACCATATATTTGATTTTAGTAAAATTTAAATTTCTTGATTCACATTATTTTTTCATTCTGATGTTTTAATTAAACTGCTTAAATTAATTCTTCTACTAAATATTTATCATCATAAAAAAGAGGAGATTATTACGAATCTAGATTCATAGATTATAATTGTTAACATGGATTTTATCAAACTCTTGGATCAAAAGGGGTTGACTTGGTCAAACTGACCAAGCCAGAACCTAAGATCCCTCCTATCCAATTTAGTGGGTCAAACTGAGACTACTGAGCCCAGACCCAAGTCCTGGGTCAACCTAGTTGACCAGGTTGACCCAAATTGACCCTAATTCCCTTCTATTTGATCTAAAATCAATTTCAGAGCTCCTTGGCTCAATCTCTCACCTCCATTAGACTTAGTGGGTTAGACCCAACCCATAGGGCCCAAACATATGATCTGGGTCAACCTGGTTGACCAGGTTGATCTGGTCAACCCAGGTTGACTCATTTAGCCTATTTGAGCCCAATTTGATTTTAAATCCAAATCAAACCCTATTCTTGGATTCAACTCATCCCCTTTGACCTATTTGACTAGGTTGACCAGGTCAACCATTGACTTGGTCAACTCAAGTCTTAAATAGGTCAAAATAAACTATTTAAGCCCATTAAGTGCCTTTTAAAGCCCTCTTAATGCCTTGGGATTCAAACCACGGCTAATTCAGCTTATTTTCCTTCCTAAGAAACCCTAGATCTAATCCTAGCCATCCCCTTGGAGTTAGGAGCCTTTAAATAGGAAAAATTAGGTTTTGAGGGGGACTTTTTGCAATCCCTCTCTCTAGGTCACTAAAAGCCCTGAGACTTTGTGTGAAGACTCTTAGAGACTTCTCTCACCCTTCCCGACCTAAAGCCACTGTTAAAAACTCATCGGAGGTGAGATCTCCGACGAGCCGAGGCTAGGAAACTTTGAAAGAGTTTTCTCGTCGATCAAGAGCATTTTAAGGCTCGAGTACAACAGGAGAATTGTACGAGGATAGTCTACAAGCTCAATCGTATAAAGAACTCTCGAATCCATCCATTGGATTGAGGTAACTTTATACATAGTACATTTTAAGGCGTAATCTTTCTTCCCCAACAATGTTTTTCACATGCATAGCATGTGGTTAAAATTTCATTTGATTTGATTGATCTAATCGATCAAATGAGATGGATTATTATTTTGGTCTTCGGGTTTGCCCTAGCCTTGACGGTACGAGATCTTCACCGTCGATCATCTGATCAACGGTGCAAATCCCATCGGTCCGTGATTTCATCCGAACTACAAAATCGTGCCCGCGATTAGATCTCCCATCCAGCGAGATCTCGACCGCCCATTTTGAAATATGAGGATCCAATGGCCAGGATCTAGAGTTAACATAGATCAGTGGATTCTGCCTGTGGTTCCTTATTTCGGCAAGATTGCCGCAATCATTGGTTGGTGGCGCAATCATCGCGCTGCCATAAATGATTGCCCGTGATTCGAGGGAGCGAACCAAAGCCAGCCACGTGTCCACTAGCGCCGCCGCCACAGTTTAAGCAAAATAATTATTTTTAATTTCTTTTTAAACCTATTTTTAAAGCTAATTTCTTTAAAAAAATATTATAAATTATTTAAAACTCAAAAAAAAAATTATATATTAATTTTTTTTTATAATTTTAAATTTACTATCATTATTTTTTTACTATTATTTTCATTATTATTATGGTTATTATTATTATTTAAAAATATTATCATTTTTATTTTATTAAATAACATCAAATTTTAGAAACTTTTTAATTTTAATTTAATTTTATTTAATTATCATTTTTAAATACTAATTATTTTAAAATTCTTTTAAAATTTCCCTTAATTACTTAAAACTTCAAAAATTTGTATCTTATTCATTTTAATTCAGAATTTGGCGTGTGGCATCTCGATCTTTTCAAAAAATTATGAGCTTTTATTTTAAATTATTTTTAGTAGCTTGTTTGATTGAAACATATTATTTTTGAAAAGTATTAATTTTCTTTGGAAAAGATTTAATTTCTGGGATTTTAAATTCTAAAATTGAACTCTCATTATGAATGATATATCACCTCGAAAGGTGAACATATCATTCTCTAATGGGTTCAAATCTCAAAGTTTTAAATTCATCCCAATTATTATAATCAAACTCAAGAGGAGATAAAATATGATCTCAAAGGATCAAAATGATGTTTGATCAAATATTTAACTATAATGATTGGGATAGGTGATCATTAATTTTGTAGTTAGAATAATAATAGAACGACATATTGTTTCTGGAAATGAGATTAATGCTTATTATTAATAATTTGAAAACGATAATAATGATTGTAAAATTTAAGTTTCCCAAAGATAATTAATTGAAGATTTTGAAAGTTTTTTTTTTTAAATCAGGTCTGGGTTTCTAAATCTCCTACGAGCGTAAGTCCTCATAGTTAATTACATCGTAGGAAATCAAAATTTTCTACGAATACTCTCGATTAAAATAGCGGTAAAAATTTTATTTAAGATTTCAAGGCTCGATATCAAAAGAGGGTAAAGTTTGGAATTTGAATATGGATTGGATCAAATTTGAACAGTTGTTTCTGGAGTCAAAGGAAGAGCAGTAGGGAGTATTTTGAGATTCTGAAACAATTTAGAAAACACTCCAGCTTATCCTAAGTGTTTGGCTTGAATTTGATTGAAAGAGATATGTAGTTTGAATGGTCAAATTTATTAGAAGTTTAGGATTCAATTCTTGAAGGTTGAGGTCTTATAGCCCAAGCTTGCCTCAGAACCTAAGTCTAAATTGGGCACTTAAAAGTGGCCCTAACCTAGCTAGTGCAATGCAAATATGGACTTACCCAAGCTTGGATTAGGGAGCCAGTGAAACCACCTAGGAACTTTAAAAACATGTATTCGGTATTTTAATGTTGAGTGGTAGGGATGTTATTTAAGATAAGTTTTTGAGAATAGGGCCGACATCTCGAGAAGATCCTAATTGGCCCTTTGACTTATGTTGGGTGTTTGATGCTTAAGCTAATGTAATTAAAGTTTTAGAGATTTTTAAATTTGTTGCTAATACGATGCATGCTGATTAACTCGATTAAATGCTTGAATTTGAATGAAGACTTTTGAAATGAGAACTCCTGGCGGTCCCAGGCTTACTTCTTAAAGGGTTAAAGTTTCTATGTGAACTTAAAATTTTTAACTTGATTTAAGTAGAAAAATTTTAATGAGTCCTTAAGAGCTTACGATCGGGTTCCAGGCTAAATCAAAATCAACATACAAGAATCGCCAAAAAACTATAAAAAGCAGGTAATCCTATATTGCAATCAACCTCAAACATTAATCAAATCAATTAGATTAATATTCAAACTGAAATCCATATGCAAGTGCCTTTAATATTACATCTCATAATTATAGAAAGTAAAGTGGTCGGGCGCCACTGACAATAACCCGGATTTCTAATCCTAAGACTAAGTGATTTTGAGATTTTGGATTCTTCTCGTTATCCACTTCTTCATCTTCTCACGAACATCTTGATTCGTCAGTTTTGAAAATCCAAATGAAAGAAACTCCCCCTTGAACGGGGTGTTATCTTTCTCCTTTGGATATTTGAAAAAGTATCCTAACTTGATCTTCCAAATGGAAGAAGACTCGCCCCTTTAGGGATGTCTTCTCCTCTTTGGAATTCAAGTTAGATATTAATATCTCAAACTCAAAACACTTTGAATATATTACAACCATTATATAATCAAATTACATTTGAAAAGATAAAATTCTAGACTCGATCCTACAGCATTATCCTAATAATCAACAATTATATATAATCCCAAGCAGTTAATATTTGATCTCAAGTAGTTGATATATTTAAAATTTAAATGCTCAACAAAGTGCAATAAATAAATAAACAATCAATCAATTCTAAGCTATCAAACAGCATGCAGTGAAAGCTTGAAAACCTGGCACACAAAAGAAAAGTAAACACTGGCCTAGCCTAAAACTAGAGTTGGTTGTCCTAACAAACCATCTAAAGTGTGTGAGGTAGGCCGTGTGGTTTGGATATGTCCTATGGAGGACAATTTATTAAAGTTGTTTGAAATTCTAGTTGGTTGAAAGGCTTAAGGGAAGATTTAAATTTGAGTTTAAGTATTAATGATTTGAAATTGATTTTAAGGTTGATTAATGATTTCTGGAATTTTAAGACAATTTTCAAATTTTAGGAATTTTCTGGATTATTTTAATTATTTAATTAAGGGGTCAAAAGTTGACTTTTTGATTAAGAGTGCTGTCTAGTAAATTAATATTTTATTAAAATACTAGACCTTAATACAATCAGCTAGACCTAATGAGCTCCAAATTGGGTGAAATTTGAACATAAGGTTTAAAATGTCACTATATTTACTGTGTTCAAGTTTCACCTCTATTGGGTGTGTGTACAATGCCCTAGGAATTTTTTAAGTTTTCTAGACATTTTCATAAATATTTTTCCTAGGTTTCTCTACTATTCCAATTGGCTTGAAAACTCGGTGTGTCTAACCCTGGTATACATGCATTCACACCAAAGAAATTTCACAGCAAAAAACAAAGAATTTAAGGATTTATGAATTTTCAAAATTTAGGGACCAAAATGGACCCATTTACCTTGAAAATTCCCATCATAGAAATCCATTGGGTATCTGACCCTAGAAAAATCAGTCAACATTCCTAAGATATCCAATAATCTTTATCCAAAATTTGGACTCTAGTTGACTACTGGATTTTGAGAAATTGTGAAAAACATATTTCAAACAAATGTAAATATCTCACAATATAGATGCCAAATAAACTTAATTTTAACTTTAATAAATACTACATTAAATTTCCTTTCGAATGAGCCTAAGAATGTTCAATTTGGTGAACAATTCGATTTTCTATGAATTTTAGAAGATCTAGGCATTTTTTTATTTTTTTTATTTTTTGTGTCAAATTAACCACCTGCGCCAATAATTGGCGCTGGATCGGCGGTGCCCAATAGGAACGCGCCATGTGGTGGGCTGGGGCCCGCCACTTAACCACGTCGGATGGCTGGATCAGCCGTCCGATCGACCGCGGGTAGAATGGACTGTCCAAATGGCGCCACATCATCAACCGCGGTCCGAAACGGCGCGAGTTCGAATCCAGGGGAAGATGCCACATTCGGGGAGAGGCCATGTGGTCGTTTCTGGGCCGTCTGATCGCGCTAAACGCGCGGTGGGACTGCTCAGGTTAAGCCAAAATTAAGGAATTTCAAATGCCCATAACTTTCAAAATACTCAACGAAAGTGCACAAAATTTGAACCTGGAGTTTGGAGGCTCCATGCATTGTATATTTGCCACAGTTTCAAATTTAAATTTAAACGTCAAATGGGCATAACATACAATCCTTCCGTCGGATTTTAGAGTTCTTGGGCTTGTTGGAAAGCTGCTAAGATCCTCTTCAACTTTATGGAAGACCGCAGGAGTTGGATATGGCTGGATTTGATGTTATTCTGGAATTTCTTGATTCTCTCTCTAAACTATCTCTCTTCTCTAATTTGAGTTTTGGAGGCCAAGATCTGGTGGGGCTTCACTTGGGAAGGCTAGGGAAAAGCTTGGAGAAGGTTTTAGAGGGTTTTGGAGGCTGGGATATGTTACAAATTCCATGAATTATATTTTTATGATTAGCAAACACTCTGCCTTTACAACTGACATTTTTAGGATTCAAAGATCGAACGAAAATTGGAATCAGCTCAAGACTAGTTAGATTAGGGTTGAGTCATTCTGTAATTTTTTTTTCTTTCTTGAGTCAATTGTAATTATTTGAAGTGACTGATGTTAAGTAAACCCTACACACACTCACTTGAGAGATTTAGAATTTGTGTTTTTACTCACATCAGCCCGGACGATATTTATATCGTCCTTGACGATCGAGTTCAAAATAGAAGATCTAATTAGGATTTCTTAGTTAAGGCAGCCATAACTAACTGATTGTCCTGGACGATACCTGTATCGGCCAGGACGATAAGCTCAATACAGAAAGAAATTACTGCAAAGATCTATTTAGGTATTCTGTATTTTTGGAAATCGGTCAGGAAGATTCTTTTATCGGCCTGGACGATATTGTATAATTATGCCTAAATTGATCTGGCAATCATGGGAGTAATTAAGGATGACTGATACAATCACATCATCCTGGACGATTGCAAGATCAGCCTGGACGATCCATTCAAAAACCCTAGGTTGCTTCTGGCAGATTTGGATCGGACAGTACAAATTCAGGGCGATGCTCTGAACAATTTTCCTCTGATTTGAATTGATTGGCCGAGAAAATATTGAGATCGTCCGGGATAATCAAGCAAATTTTCAATCATCCAGTTTGCATTTAGGGCGATGCTCTGGCCGATCATATGAGATTTATACTGATCGGCCAAGGCGATGTCCATATCGTCCTAGAAGATAATGTCGGCAACTTATAATTAATGAGCTCCTTTGAAGCTTTTCTATTTAAGAGCTCTTGTTTAACTTTTTTGAACATCTTTGGCTACTGTCTTGACCTGAGAAAACCTAAAGGGGAGAGAGAGAGAGGGAGAGAGAGAGAGAGAGAGAGAGAGAGAGAGAGGATCTTGTTAGGTGGAGCTTGTGAGGGGGTTCACAAGGGTTGCTCCAAGCATTATTCCACTTCTTCTTCCCTAGAGTCTCTTGTCCTTCGAAGGGTTGGGAGAGGTAAGTTTCAGCAACTGATCGTGGTTCTCTGCCTGCTTCAGGAGGAAGCAAAAGGAGTTAGGTTCTCTGCCTTGCCGGGTAAATCGTAATACAACTGAAGGATATTCGATTACACGACCTCCCTTGTTTGACAACTTTTCTTTTGATTTTTGGAAAACTCGCATGTCTACTTTTTTGCAATCAACTGACTATCGTATGTGGATGCTTATTAAAGAAGGATATTCTCCACCTACTCATGAAATTAATGGAATTAAAACTAAAGTTGCTTTTTCTGAATGGACTACCGATGAAAGAAATTTAGCTCAATTGAATGCGAAGTTTTTGAAATGTTTTTTTTTTTTGCTTTAAAGTCTGAGGATTACATGCGTATTTCTATTTGCTCTACTGGAAAAGAGATTTTGGATAAGTTGTAAATTACTTATGAAGGAACCAATATAGTGAAATAATCATTTGAATATTCTCTTGCATGACTATGAACTTTTCATATGAAACCTTCTGAATATCTTTCTGATATGTATACACGGTTTACTCAAATTGTAACTTCTTTGCATGCCCTAGGAAGAGAACTTTCAAACTATGAAAAAGTAAACAAAATCTTAAGATGCTTTCATTCCTCTTTTGATGCTAAAATTACTACTATAACTGAATCTAAAGATTTAAACACCTATTCGATTGATAACTTACTTGGCTCACTCATTACTTACGAGCAAGGGGTGAATAAAAGAAATCTTGATGCATGTGAGAAAAAGAAAGAGAAAATAGTGGCATTGAAAGCGCACAAATCAGACTCTGACTCTTTCGAGTCTGAAAGCGATGACTTTGCCTTTATCACAAGGCAATTCAAAAACTGTCTAAGGGAGAAACACAAGCATCATCAAAGTTGGAGAAAAGGTAAGGATAATAAATATTCTAAAATATCTTCTAATGATGTTTGCTTTGAATGCAGAAAGCCTGGACATGTCAGAGCGGATTGTTCTACACTTCAAGATCACACAAGCAAAGAAAAGGATAAGGAGAAATTCAAGTTTAGAAAAGATAAAAAGAGACTTCAAAAGGCATTTTGGGCTGATTCTGATTAGATTCGTCGGAGACAGAACCAGAAAATGAGACAACAAACTTGTGCTTGATGGCAGATGACCATCTTGATAAAGAAGAGGTATGTGCGTTAAGATAGTTCCTATTTGCATGTTTTACATTTTTGCAACTTGTATAGTTTTGATGATTCCAAATATTATTGTTCAAATGTGTAGTTATCTCCTAAAAATTTTAGAAGATCTGTATTTGCTCTTGTGTGTACTAACATTTCAGGTGAATCAAACTCTCAAACACGAAGTCTTCAAATCAAATTCAGCAAGAAATACTTTTAGTTTTTGAAGCTTAAAATTATCATTTAAATTGAGAGGGAGTGATTGTAATTGAGTGAATAAAAACATACACACACACACACATAAAGAGATCATATAAAATTTATAATGATCATACGGGACGATAGCAGTTCGTACAGAACGATCAGACAGTAATGTCCTATTAAGATCACATGGAACGAATAGGAATTGGCTAGAAAAATTTTTTAAGTCCTATTCATCCGGTACGAAATTAAATATCGTCCGGGATAATTTTCTCTCTGTAAGAATTTAGTACAGACAAAAATAATTATCGTCACAGACAATTTGGGCTCTGTAAGAATTTCATCCAGACGAAATTAATTATCATCTCGGATGATTTTTTATCTGTAATATTTTCGTCTTGACGAACATATTTTCGTCTAGACGATATAACCGACTTATGATAGTTTTTCTATATTCATTCTGCAGTTTTTGGAACCAACCTTGTTATAACTGTTCGTACTGGACGAACTTGGTTCGTACGGGATGATGAGCTTATAC
>NW_021319377.1:585388-589183 GCF_001605985.2 Dendrobium catenatum
CGCTGAGCAAGGCACATCTTTCTCTCAATTTAGACTGCCAAGCATAGATATATAGATATATATTTGAGCTCTCAAAACCTAGGGATTGTTCTACAAACATTCTCTTTATCCTACATCTTCCCATTTTACACTCATCTAAAGACACATAATAGACTCTCTTATTTGTATAAAACTTTTTTATAAATAGTCAAAGGGGCTAAATCAGCCTCTAATGGCTCTCCTTCTACACATACTAAGCATATACAGACGGCAAGAAGATACAGTATACTAGTGCGGGCGTAAAACCTCACATTCAGAAAATCATATCCTCATCCCAGAATCAATACCATATGGGTTGACTCGTTCAGAGTCATCAGGTCCCAATTTCTAGCAACTAGAAACAAGACTGTCCAACCCTTCTCTCTGCGAAGACTATAGCGTACGTTTTACTTGGGCTCCGTGCCATCTGAGATAATCCGCCTCTCCAGCTAACAACATTGTACAGTGTGTATATGGTGATCTACCTTCTCAACTCCTCCACATACATCCTATAGGTACTGCTATATCTGTACCATCGATCATTTATCCTCAACTCCAGTCTTTTAGGGATTTCAGACTCAAGTCACAATACCTACATGTTGCGCTCCCAGTCTTCATCTTTCACCATAATACTCCAGAAGTCCTCTTATTAAACACCCTAAAATATAGCTCTACCCAGACACTAGAATATCCCAAGAACACTCATTCATCAGATTTATGATCAAATTTTTCCCAAGTGAGACTTTCCCATTTATTGTGAATGAAAACCTACAACCAAAGACATGAAGGCTGAAAGATTTTGGGTGTCCCTACCCCTTAATGGATCTTCATAGGGTGCTTATCTAGGTTTGGCCTCTAACATGTCATCCTATTCACACATAACAAGCTGTGCTTAATCGCTTCAACCCCAAAATTATTTGGAAGTGAATACTCAACAAGCGATGCTCAGCGGCTTCCACTAAGGTCAGTTCTTCCCTTCAGCTACCCCGTCATGCTCTTAGAGCTTCGACGTGGAGGAAGTTGTTGGCTTAATTCCCCTTGTCTCACAAAAATATCCAAATCTTTTCATTTTTCTCAAACTCTATCCATGGTCACTATGGATGGTCAAGATCTCACAACCTAGATTTTTTTGAATCCAAGTAGAAAATGTTCTAAACTCCTCAAAAGACTCCATGTTATGTGAAAGAAAAATTCTAGTCCAGTGAACCTTCGGAGTAGTCATCAAACAATCACCAAAACCATAGACTTTCCCTTGCGCTGCAAGGAATGCAGTGCAATGGGTCCAAACAAAATCTCACATGTTGAAGGACTTTTAAAGGAGTCTAGAGGTCGCTAATGTTCCTTAATGGGGTGAAAGGTGGAAGTTGGACTTTCTTTCCTAGTTGTAGGCATCACAAAGGTGGTCTTTTTAAAAACTTTGAGTTTGAGGGACACCTCTATCTAGTTCTTTTGGGGTCACTTTTTTCTAAGGTTTTTAATACTTGCATGACATTAGTCTCCGGTGCCATAACCATGAATCATGGCTCCATTCATATCCCTTTTTAAGCAAAATGATGCAGCACATTTCAATATTATTTAAATCAAGCATGTACAATTGTTGATCCCTTTTTCCCTTACAAAATAGGTTGTGGGACTATACTCTATAAACTGATAACAATGCCAATGAATTTGCAAAAGGCCAATTGCCTGAGTCGAGCAGCCTTTGTCATTAGAGTTGACTGAACGGTGGCAGGCGGCGGCTGGTGCTCGATATTATTGCATCCATCTACAAGCAAACATTGTATCAATCATAAGGTTTCTTGGAATTACCAATTATACCTGAGGACTACACCTTCCTGGTGTTTTGTCTTCAATAGTAAAATTGCCTCCAGTCCTGGACTCCAGCGGAAATAAATTGATTCGGCATCAGCCAGTCTATATCGCGAGAGCATCTTGCTGGTCCAAGTACCAATACTCTCACGATGCCGTTTTGTGAGAGCCACACTACAAAAAATTTATCTAATGTTAGATATACGGAACCCAAAGGTTGGGTCCCTTCTTATGAAAGTAGAATGCAAATGCCATTGATGTGGTAAGCTGTTAATCATGCCACCTTGGTCTCCACACTCAACGTGTTACTTGGTGAAACAAGTGCAAGTGTGTGAGATGTTGTCCTAGGCATGCCACATGAAAACATCTTAACACATAGAAAAAGGATTTCTTAAATGTTTGAGATAATATAATTGCCTCTTTACACTAGGTTTGGACTTCATTGATCAAGTGTTGATGTCAATTCCTAGTTTTCTTTAAAATGTATCTAATTCATTGAATCTCAAGATTAAGTAACTTTTTAAGGCATCATTATCAATCCATCAAATTTTCTCCATTTCTTTTAGAATTCTTAAAATCAAAATTCAAGTGGGTGTGGTGTTGACTAATTAAGTTGACTCATGCTCTTCAATTTAATTTCATAATGCTTTATTGTTTAACTCACAATCATCAAGTAGAATCATTGATTTGAATCAATCATAGAATGGATCTTTGAGAATAACTTCATGCTCTTTTTGTAAATTCAAAAATTCCAATTTCAAGCTAGCATGTGTTTTCTTAAGTTTCTTATATGATGTATGAATATTTTCAGAAACTTCAAGGAGTTGATCGTAGGAAAGTTCACATTTTTGAGTCTAGTGAGTAGGTTGTTAGACCTAAGTTAATGTCCCAAGCCTACCAAGAGGGGGGGGGGGGGGGGGGGGGGGGGGGGGGGGGGGTGAATTGGTATTTTTAAAACTTAACACTCTTTGAAGTTTTGTTGAACCGAAATAAAAATTTTTAATGAAATTTTTATAGAAAAGCTTTTCAACCACAGAGTTTTTTAAACAAAAGTAAAATGCAGAAAATAAAAACAGTAAAGTAAAAGACATAAGATTTATAGTGGTTCGGTCTAAACCAGACCTACATCCACTTCCTAGAGCCACCCTCTGAGTATTGCACTAATACCAATAGTGTCTCTCCTTTTGCACCCACAGCAAGGCGGAGAAGCCGTTACAAACAATCTTTTCACCACTACCCGGTGCGGTAGAGAACCGTCGTCCTTTTATACAATCCCCAGTGTTGGCAGAGAACCGTCTGTCCTTTCACACTCTCCTAGTGTGGGAAGAGAACCCTCCATCCTTTCACACTCTCCTAGTGTGGACAGAGAACCCTTCTTCCTTTCACACTCTCCTAGTGTGGGCAGAGAACCCTTAGGCTGTTCATACTCTCCAAGTGTCGGCAGAGAATCGGATCTCCTTGACAGATATTCTCACAAGAAATCTAGAAGGAAGAAAAAAAAGAGTGAAGTATTCGCAATTCACAAGTAGAGATTCTTAGCTTTAAACACCAAGTGAAGCCTTCACGCTCCAGTGGTAGGAATCCTCCTTTGAATGCTCTCTCACACTCTCTCCTTGAATTTTCTCTCAATAGGCACGAAGATAAAATGTCAAAAAGATTGGGTGGCAGTCTAATTTGGACTATATATATACAAAAGACAGAAAAAACTGCCCAAAAACTACAAGTTTTCAATTCTGTACGCAATGGATCGTCCCGTACGATCGTGGATCGTCCTGGACGATATTAATTAAAAGCCTTGAAACGAACTTGTTTGTATATGTGTACGAAATGTTTTCGTACAAGCTGATCGTCCCGTACAAACCAAGTTCGTCCGGTACGAACGGTCATAACAAGGTTGGTTCCAAAAACTGTATAATGAATATAGAAAAAATTGTCCTAAGTCGGTTATATCGTCTGGACGAAAATATG
>NW_021319378.1:0-5496 GCF_001605985.2 Dendrobium catenatum
TATCGTCAGAAAATGAGTTGCTCTCTGTAAAATTTTCATCCATATGAAATTAATTATCGTCCAGGACGATCTGGTCTCTATAAAAATTTCGTCCAGACGAACCAATTTTCGTCCAGACAATTAACCGACTTAGAACGATTTTCAACAGTTTCTAGAACCGACCTAGTAATAATCGTTCGTACCGGACGAATATAGTTCGTACAGGACGATCATCTGTACGAAGACATTTTGTACACATATACAAATAGGGTCGTTTCAAATCATTTAAATAAAATCGTCCAGGACGATCCACGATCGTACGGGACGATCCACTACGTAAAGAATTGAAAACTTGCAGTTTTTGGGCGGTTTTTCTTGTCTTTTCTATAAATAGTCCAAATTAGACTATCACCCAATATCTTTTTGTCATTTGATCTTCGTTCCTCTTGGGAGAATAGCCAAGGAAAGAGTGGAAGAGTGCATTCAAGGGAGGATTTCTACCACTGGAGCGTGAAGGCTTCACTTGGAGTTCAAAGGTAAGAATCTCTACTTGTGAATTGGGATTACTTCACTCTTTTTCTTCTTCCTTCTAGATTCTTGTGAGAAGATCTATCAAGGAGATCTGGTTCTCTGCCGACACATGGAGAGTGTAAATAGCCGAAGGGTTCGCTGCCTACACTTGAAGAGTATGAATAGCCGAAGGGTTCGTTGCCTACACTTGGAGAGTGTGAATAGCCGAAGGGTTCTCTGCCCACACTAGGAGAGTGTGAAAGGATGACGGTTCTCTGCCAACACTGGGGATTGTGTGAAATGACGGACGGTTCTCTGCCAATACTGGGGATTGTGTAAAAGGACGACGGTTCTTTGCCGCACTGGGTAGTGGTGAAAAGAGTGTGTTGTAAAGGCTTCTCCGCCTTGCTGTGGTGCAAAAGGAGAGTTACTATTGGTATTAGTGCAATACTCAGAGGGTGCCTCTAGGGAGTGGATGTAGGTCTTATTTTAGACCGAACCACTATAAATTTGGTGTCATTTACTTTACTATTTTTACATTTCCGCATTTAATTTTTTACTTTTAAAAACTCTCTGGTTGAAATACATTTTCTACAAAACTTAAAAGAAATAATTTTATTTCGGTTCAACATATTTTTAAAAGAGGGCTTAAAATTTTTAAACTACCAATTCACCCCCCCTCTTGGTAGCCTTGGGACATTAACTTAGGCTTAACAACCTAATTACTAGACTCAACAAGTGGTATCAGAGCTTCGTTTCAATATCATAAGTTTGAACTACTTTTTGATTAACGTAGATGGCTACATTCAAAAACAGAAACACACTTGAGGGTTGCTCTATCACTAGACCTCCACTGTTTGACAATATTCTTTTTATTTTTGGAAAACACGCATGTCTACTTTCTTAACGCACTGTCCTCGCTGCCTTAGTGCGCTTGCCTATGTGCGTTGGATCTGGGGATCCCCCTCGGTGGCTGTTTCTGCCTACTTCTTAGTACGCGGTTGCTCCTGTAGGCGGCATTGGGCACGTTCCGATTGCGTTTCTTGGCTCTTGGCGCTGTGTGGCCTACTGACGAGCGGGCTGCGCATGTCGGTTGCTTGGCTCCGCGTGAGACGGTTTTCCTGCTCCTAAATACCTGGCGCTGGCTGTTGGTCACGCCCTTTTGCTCTCGACGGGTTGAGTCTCAGTCCTTTTTTCCCCGCGAATCTCAGTTGGTGCGGTAATGTCCTTGCAGCTCCTCCAGCGCATCGCGGGGACCCGCGCCCCTCTGTCCGATGCAGCGCTTGCTTTCTAGTCATGGCAGCCGCCTTGGGGTTTTTTTGGCTTGGTGGCTGGGCGTGGTGTGTTTGGTTGGTGTGTTAACCCTGAGCTTGGTTGGGTTTCTGGTTCCGCTTTGCGTCTGGTTGTCACTGGGTCGAAGACTTGCTTGGGTGGCTCTGGGCTGGGGTTGGATGCGGAATGGAGTTCTGGTTCACGGCTGACGCCCGAGTCGGCGGCTGCGTGTTGCTAGCGGTTTCGTCAGTGTGGGCGTTGGCGCCGTTGCTTGGTGGTTGCATTATGGCTGAGGGAGGGTAGGCGCTGCTGCTTGGGAACTGGCTGTTGGGTCGTATGTTGCGGGGCCTGTAGTGGGCTGCGTGGTGAGGTGGGCGTTCGCGTGGTCGAGTGCGTACTGGGAGCTGTGTGTTCGCGCACTGGCGGGCACTGTGTTTTTATTATTCGTGGCGGGTCGCCGCACCTGTCTCCTTTCTGTGCTGGGGAGTCGCCCGTCCGCTGCTTCGCCGGACGCGCGGGGCTCTTTGGTGGCGGACTGCTGTCGAGGTGACGTGCTCCATTGACCGCCACAGCCTTTTAACGTGCGTCTCTTAGAAATCGGGTTTTGGTGTCCGTTGGTTGTGGTTGTCCGGCATTTTATTACTACGTTCCGAGCTTATCAGTTATGGCGTCAGATTTACTTCGATCGTTTGGCTGTTCTTAGTGAGCCAATCTTACCTTGTTGCGGTTGCGGTTGCTGACCAGGCGTGGTGCTGTGGCTGTTCTACTCTCCGGACAGTTGTTTTTCTCTGCGCGTCCACTTCTGGCTTAACATAACGGGGGAGCTGTTCTGTGGCGTCCGCACAACTGTTAGTAAGTAATGCCTTTGCGCTGCAGCGCATAATGCCTTTAGCGCCTTGCTGTTTGTATTACTCGCATAACCTCGCCAGTGCGCAAGCGCATTTTTTCCTTTGGTTAGTGTCTCAATTGTCTTTAATAATATAACGACGCTCGTTCAATGAGAGTGATTCCCTTTTCGTAGCACAAACTGTTTATGCTATGGTGTTCCTGATCGGATTACCAGGCCCATGCAGTCGAGCATTCTGTGCTCTAAATGCCTCTTAACAGTAATAGATCGTTCTGTGTACTAGTACCTGCAGCACATGTACTAAGAGTGGCAGACAAGTGTCGCCTCAACGAGCACGTCTGTCTGAACACCTGTGGGAGTCGCACACAATGTGTCTATCTATATTTTGCAACAGTGACTGAAGCACTTATAGAGTTGTAAGGCTTTTCTTTAACAGTCCCTATTACCATTTGCCGCTTTCTTCTTCGGCCATGCGTAGAGTTCGTGTCTATGCCGTTTCTCCATCTCGCTCCCTTTTGTCCTCAATTCGCACCAGTGGGTTATCATGGCCGTCGTTTCCTCCCTCTGCCACCAAGCAAAGATTAGTGACTATGTCCTTCAACTTTGCTTGTGCCTCAGTCTGGCTGCGCAGATGCCATGAGAGTGGCGCGCCTTGCGTTAACCAAGGTTGGCCTGGTCGTGTGTGGCCCGTGGCTAGATCGTGCCTGCTCGCTCCTCCCCCGCACGAGTGCAACCAGCTATTCCTTTTTCCCTGTGAGAGACTTTGACTTCTTGGTTGCCGCCCGCCCCGGTTGGCTTCTACATGTGGGTTTTTTGCTTCGTCGTTAGTTTTTGGTTCCTCTATACGTCAGTTTGTGTGGCGCCTTCATATCATGGCTGTGCACCGTGGCCGAGGGGCCCTGCGACGCCAGGACGCTCCCGTTTGCGGTCTTGGTGAAGCGGTCTGCTTACATTCCCTTCCCGGCAGGTTGTTGGATCGGTTGTGCTCAAGATTGTCTTGTGCGAGGATTCCAGTGAGTACATCCCTGCGAGGGGTGGTTGTTGCGGAGCTGCTGGGCATTGCGGTTCCGCTGATTGTGGCCTCCTGTGTTCACTCCCCTCTGGTCGGTGGGTGTCGTTTCTGTTGCGCTGTTCCTGCTCTAGGAGGCTGGGCCGTGTCTCCCATCCTTTGTGCCCCTTGCGACGGACCAATTTGTCCTTCTTCTTGCCACTCTGTGCCCCCGAGTTGCGACTTTGGGACTGGACTAAATGGTTTCGGACTCGCGCTGCCGGTTGTGTTCGTTGCTGGGTTGGCACTTGTTGTCATTCTGGCGCGGAGACTACTTTGCTCCTATCACTCGGTCTTGACGGTTTGCCGCGGTTCCCTCCCTTGTGGCCCTTTCTATTGCGCTAGGCAGGATGACCGCACCTTGCGCCTTGTCATTGGCCGTAGCTGCTTCCTTTGACGGCCAGTCTGAGTTTTGGGCTGTTTCTTCTTTTCTCACTTTGTCTTACCCGTGCTCACACTGTTCTCCTCTTCTTCCCGTCTGGCCGGTTGCGGATGCTGGTGGCCCGCCGGCAGTTTTGTTCGTGCGCGGCCGCCGTTGTCTGAGTCTGTTCGCTTGCGCCTCACTCTTCCTGGCTCATCACCTTTCGCTCTGGCAGCGTCACCCTGTTCTCTCTGTCATCCTCAGGACTATCATATTATGGTGCCCTTGCTCCTTGTTAGCAATCGTTGGTCTCTTTTACGTTATGTCATTACCATCTAAGTTGGGTCACACCTACTCGAAAGTGGCCGTTTTCATTCCTCAGGTTGTGAGGTTATTTGCCATTTTTCTCCTTGATGACTTCCGTCTTTCACCAGTGCTGTGTGGAATGCTATTTCTCTCCGTTCGTCGGTTCACCTGCATTAATCTTTCTTTGACGTGCTTCCTGTGTTTCTTATTTCTATAGCTATGATGAAGTGAGACATCGATAGAAAGAGTTGGAATGTCAAAGGTAGAGATGTAGGGGGCAGTGGTTTTAAGAATCTGCTGTAGCGTGCTGGTGAGATTGGCATTAATGGATAATCGTTTTACCGCACTACTTCAGTATATGTACCTGCTAGTTAGAACATCGAATAGGAGATTTTTTTAGTGTAACTTGTTTCGATTGTGCAGCATCCTAGGTTATAAGTTCCCTAATCCTCAAGTGCATGCATCAGAATTATACAGCGTTTTATGGTTATTTAATAACTGTGTTGGTTGTTACTATGCTTCCCAGCCTTGGCATGATGTTATTCATTTAGTTGTTTTGTGCAATCGGCGCCATCATACATTCTTCTGACAGTTTAGTGTTTTGCTTCGACTTTGCGGTGCGTAAGAGAGACGTAGATTCGGCAGTTGTATGCCGGAGTGTGGCTGGCCGTACCAGATTTGCGGTCTCCTGTTAGTAAGCTGTTAGAGGCAGCATGAGTTATCTGCGCATAATGTTCCTTCCGGTCCACTTGTTCTTACAAGTTATTGTGGGGTCATACTCGCTGCGCATGTAGTCTTCTCGAGATTGTGGAATGCTCGACGAGATATATCTAGAATACTTAGTTTGAGGTACATTTGATTCGAAAGTAATATTTGAGTCTTCCGTGAAGTCAGCAGATCGTGTTCTTGGATACCCGTGCCGGCAAGGGCTCTCCTTTTTTATCTGTTTTCGTTTATTGGGTGACGTGAGCCGTATCATCTGGGTATATAGATTTGTTGGCTTTCTGATGTTTACCTGTATAACTTGCCTAGGTACGAGACGTAGAGCTAGTATTGCGGACTTTTTGTTGAATATGCCATTGGGCCTGGTAGCCTATTTGCTGGTCAATCCACATGGTGCGGTATGGACTGGTATGTGCAACGTTGGGGCCTGGTTGAAGGGATAAGTTTCTT
>NW_021319378.1:5596-7019 GCF_001605985.2 Dendrobium catenatum
ATGTCTTAGTGACCTCATACAAAAATGAGGTCAACACTAACATCATAACAGCCTCCTTGACTTCATCAATTGAAAGTTCATTTCACAAAAGAATCTTTTCTTCCTCTTCCAAGACCTGCCACGATTTTGGCCAATTCAACAAGTTGCATTCTCTATCCTTCCACTTAGCCTGAAAAAACTTGAAAAAAAATTCTTCTACTTCTTTAGGATCCTCGGTGAGCAAGCCATCTTCCTTCTTCACTTGACTGATCCAATTAGCATTTCTCCTCGCATTAGCAAAGGTGTGAAAGAATTTTGTGTTTAAATCTCCTTCCGTCATCCACTTCACTTTTGCTCTTTATTTCCACCAAGTGTTAAGGCAATTGAGAATAAAATTCAATTCTTTTACATTACACCTAAGCTGCCATAATTTTTCTTTATCCAACCATCCATTCATAGCTTCTTCATCTTGTAGTAATAAGATTTCAGCTTTCAACCTCTCTTTTTCCATAGAAAAATCTTTCAATTATTCTTACTCCAGAAGAATAAATCATTTAACGTTCTTTTACACTTTTTATTTAGAATTTCCATGTCATATCCTAAACAATTCTTCTTCCACCCTTTGGAAATAATGTGAGATGTAGTTTTAAAAGATAACCAAACCTCTTCAAACTTGATGTATCTTCTCATTTTAACCGAAGCTTCAAAAATTTTCAGCACAATAGGGCAGTGGTCTGAAGCTACTCAAGCTAAATGTCTAACCACCGCAATTTTGATGTTTTAAAGAGCCAATGGGTTTAATAAACACATATCCAAGCATTCCAAAATTCTTCCGTTTCCCTCCTTATTATTGCACCAAGTAAAAATTGTTGAGTCTAGTAATTAGGTTGTTAAGCCTAAGTTAATGTCCCAAGGCTACTAAGAGGAGGGGTGAATTGGTAGTTTAAAATTTTTAAGCCCTCTTTTAAAAATATGTTGAACTGAAATAAAATTGTTTCTTTTAAGTTTTGTAGAAAATGTATTTCAACCACAGAGTTTTTAAAACTAAAAAAATAAATGCGGAAATGTAAAAACAGTAAAGTAAATGACACCAAATTTATAGTGGTTCGGTCTAAAACCAGACCTACATCCACTCCCAGAGGTACCCTCTGAGTATTGCACTAATACCAATAGTGACTCTCCTTTTTCACCCACAGCAAGGCGGAGAAGCCTTTACAACACACTCTTTTCACCACTACCCGATGCGGCAGAGAACCGTCGTCCTTTTACACAATCCCCAGTATTGGCAGAGAACCATCCATCCTTTCACACAATCCCCAATGTTGGCAGGGAACCGTCATCCTTTCACACTCTCCTAGTGTGGGCAGAGAACCCTTCGGCTATTCACACTCTCCAAGTGTAGGCAGCGAACCCTTCGGCTATTCACACTCTTCAAGTGTAGGCA
>NW_021319378.1:15101-56721 GCF_001605985.2 Dendrobium catenatum
ATGTGTATGAAATGTCTTCGTACATCTGATCGTCTCGTATGAACTAAGTTCGTCCGGTACGAACGATTATTACTAGGTCGTTCTAGAAAACTGCTGAAAACCATTCTAAGTCGGTTAATTGTCTGGACGAAAATTGGTTCGTCTGGACGAAATTTTTATAGAGACCAGATCGTCCTGGACGATAATTAATTTCATATGGATGAAAATTTTACAGAGAGCAACTCATTTTCTGACGATAATTAATTTCGTCTGGACGAAAATTTTATAGAGACCAAATCGTCCTGGACGATAATTAATTTCGTCCCGGACGAATAGGACTTTGAAAATTTTTCAAGCCATTCCTATTCGTTCTATGTGCTCAATAGGAGATAACTGTCTGATCATCCCGTACGATATGATATCATTCCGTATGATCAATATAAATTTTATATGATCTCCTTATGTGTGTGTGTATTTTTTTATACACTCAATTATAATCACTCTCTTTCAAATTTAATTCAAAGAAAAGTACAAGCTTCAAATTCACAAAGTATCTCATGTTGAATTTGATTTGAAGTCTTCGTAGTCTGGAGTTTGATTTTCCTGAAATGTTAGTACACACAAGAGCAAATACAAATCTTCTAAAATTGTTAGGAGATAACTACACATTTGAACAATAATATTTGGAATCATCAAAACTATACAAGTTGCATAAATGTAAAGCATGCAAATAGCAACTATCTTAACAAAAATTGGTCCAATCACTCCAATATCATGAAAATCATTATCATTCATGAATTTAAGCATTTCTCAGGGACCCTGAGAAAAGAGAAACTTCCTTCCTCCTCTTTTTTCCATTTGAGACAAAATACAGTTGAAATCACCACCTATGACAGCTGGAATTTTCCTATGCGATTGTTCATGAATATAATCCCATACCAATTTCCTCTTCTGTGCCTCCTTGATCCCATAAACAGTAGCTATCATCTATACTCCTTTGTTAATGACTTTTAGCTCACCAATAATACATTGATCAAAAGTTTTGATAACTGAAAAAGAAACCAAATCAGTTCTCCAAAAATTCATGATGCCACCAGACATTCCTTCCGATGGAAGAATAAAAAAATCCCAATTAGGACCCATGATCCTTTCAAATTTAGCTTTATCAAAGGAGTTGATTTTGGTTTCTACCAACCCCACAAAGAAAACTTTGTAATCCTTGATAAATTCCTTCATATATAGAGAGGCTTCTTTCTTCCTTGCCCCTCTACAATTCCAAAAGGCAATTGATTCCATTAAGTTCTTTTTGGGGAGTAGCCCCCATCTTTCTTCTTATTACCTCCATCTCCCAATCTTTCACGAGATTTATATTTAATGGGTACTAAAAACTTGAGTTCTTTAGACAATTTACACTTGGGCAGATTATTTGAACAAATATAATTTGCACAAGTATTCAACACAACATTTTGAACATTACTAATTATTTTAAGTTTTCCAGCCACTTTCAGTATTTCTCCTTTTCTGCCAACCTCTGTGTTTTCTTCATAGGTTTTTGCAAAACCATCTTCATCAACTTTTTGAAGTACAGAGAATTTATTGTTCACGTTGTGCATAATAGGATCTTCCACCGCTGATTTACTTCCTGCTGCTGCATTATCAGGTATGCTAACAAGTTTCTGATTTTCCAGTTCTTGTGCTTTAAATCCTTCCTGAAGATGATTATCATGATAGGGAATACTTGAGTTCGCAGGTAATCCCATAGGATTTACCTTAGTTCACAAGCAACCCTTCCCCTTATTGTTGTTTGAGACAACCTGAGCTAGATCTAAATCAGATCTGATATCATTCCTGTTGGAATGCAATTCTTGTTCCATAACAGCACTATTTTGTTCCATCTATTCATCCATATCTCCTTCCACATTAATTTCCCCATCTTCTTGACCAGGTTCATTGCCAAAACTTTCAGGGAACTCTTGAGTAGCAGATTTATCGTTGCTTACAACATTTTCCTCTCGATCTTCATGAACAACAACCATCAGTACAACAAATTTTTTGACAAATCTATCATTGTTTTGTTTAATATGCTTTTTGCTTATTTTAAAGTTCTTCCTTCCTTTGTTGTTGACCAATATCCAAGATCCATAAGAAGGTTCTGAATGACCTTCTTGTTCCCTATTCAAACCATTTCCTTCAATGTTTTTATTATCATCATTCATGTTCTTATGAACCTTTACATTAAGAACATAATTTTTCTCCACATGCCCAATCTTTCCACAAACAAAGCATAAGTTTGAAACCTTTTCATACTCAACATTTTGGAAGAATCTCCCAGCTTTGCTATCCACCCATACACCTAATGGAAGAGGTTGATCAAGTCTAACTCTTACACAAACTCTAGCAAATTCTCTCCTTCCCCAATGAAACATATTGCCATCTAACATAAGTGGTTATCCAATTCTTGAAGCAATGCAAGCTGCATTCTTCACATCCCAACATTGCAAAGGTAGTTGGGGCATTCTAATCCAAATTGGAGAAAAAAATCCCTTAGAGGAAGAAGTAGAAAATTTCGGTGTCCATTTTTCCATACCCACTATGTGTTCGTTAACAAACCACGGACCTCCTGAGAGAGTAGCTTCTATCATCTCTTCCGATGAGAATGAGCATAAGAACCACCCTCTTCCCAATGTAGTAAAGTGAATTTGTCCAAAATTCCTCCATTGTTTCCTCAATTCCCAAGCCACCATATGGGATGGTAAATCTTTTCCAAATACTTTAATTACCAATGATTTGGACAATCTTTTAGAGCTAATATCTTCTATTTCTCAAATTAGTCTAACTACTTTTCCATCTTCAGACAATACAACTTCATCCTCATTAAAATCCAATTTTATATACGATTTGTTACTCCAAGGATTTACTAATGCTGAGCTAGCAGATTTCTTAGGAATTTCTTCATTCATGAAAGCTCCATCTGATTCATTCCCCTTGTCCATATTAGAATGAAAATTGTTGTTAACCAGAATTTGGGAACTTTCATTTATCACACTGCAACATAGTCCAGGGATTGCATAGTCCAGGGACTGCATTCGAATTCCCAAACCGGTTAACAAATATTTTCATTCCTGAAGTTGATGCATTAATATTGGAAGGAATAGCAGAAGATTTTGAATTTGGAGTACACAGATCTCCCATATCCATTACTGCCTTGCCTTTACCTTCAACATGTCTGATCACTTTAGGAGATAATACAGATACCTCGTTTATAACCAAAGGTCCTTGTCATTTTATTAAGGGATTTTGAATTTCCTGTGTAGAATTCAAAATCGAAAAGTCATTATTACAAATATTCAAAACTGAGTTACCTGCATCCAGAAGAACCGTCGAAGAAGACGATTTTCGTTGATCATCTCCTTTGTTAATCACGTTCTGATAATGAAGGAGTCATTCCGTCTCCAAAATTCCTTCAAGCTGATTAGGTGAATACTTGTTGTCGCTCTCAGAAGAATCGCCGGCCGATTGCTGGCGATCATCCATCGCCATCAGTGGCAGCGACCGTTGCCGCTAAGCAAAATTTCAAAATTTTGCTTCTCACTCTAAAAAGATGGACTTTCTCTCTCTTTCATTTTTCTCTTTGCCTAGCAACAGATGTGCCATAAAAAACATCATTCATCAAACAATACTATGACTCCCCCTTTGACAACAATAAAAAGGGAATAAAATCTTAAAATTAAAGATTTTTATGGATAAAACAATTGAGTTGAAGATGAAGAAGAATTTAAATCAATTACATATTTATTATCAACTTCCTAATGGCAAAAAGAAAAATTTAAATTCTAAGTTTAAGGACAACCAAGATAAGAAAAGTCAATCAGGTTCATTATTCATGTTAGATAAATTATATATAAAAATAAATATTATAATACAAGCACATCATAAGGCATTTTCAAAATTCTATTGAGATTTTTTTGGTGAGAGTCCTGATTGCGGCGGATACTCGCCGGACAGCCATGTTGGCCGGTCCTGGTGATGCTCGACGACCATCCTCTGGAGGTTCTACTATTCCTAGCCGATCATTACCCGCTTTTTGGTGATGGAATGCTAGGTATCAGCATAAATAATTTTGCTTAAGATGTGAGGTTTCAAACGAAGAACAATAAAGCTTTGGTGATAAATGAAGGAGGTCTGTTAATGACGAAGAAGATAATTCTTGATATCAGAAAGGGAAAAGGAATTTTGGTTGATAATAACATTAAATATGAGAAATTATTTCCAATATTGATAGAAGAAGAAAATAATTCCATCTCTATTTTAAAAGAGGTCAATAACTCTTTCCTGCCTCTAGAAATTATGAATTCTGATAAAGTGAACAAGGAGGAACCTTTGGTAAAAATTGTTAGGGAAAATAATGTTTCTGATGTTATGATTCGCAATGAAGTAAATGCTTGCTCGTTTGTTCTATAGTTAATGAATAATGGTCTAGAAGACTTAAACTATGTTCATGAATGTGAATCGTGAGAACAAAATGCATGCCAACGACTTAAAGAAGAATTGATTGTGAAGCCAAAGAACCTACTAGTAATTATGTAACCAATGTTTGGAAGAAAAGAGACAATATCTGTGTTGCTGATTTGGACTATGGCCAATGTCTTTCGGAAGATGGATCTACTATGAAACTAAATGCTCATAATGAAGAAGAAAATTCTAAGATACTCCAAAATACTCTAGTGGTTAAAGTTTTTGGTGAAAATATTCCTATCTATGCGATCAGTGGGGAGCTTAGAAGGTAGTGGGCTCAATATGGAAATTTCCATCTTACGGTGCTTGGCAATGGATGGACTTTATGTTCTTTTAAAAATGAACAATATGTGGAATCAATTCTTATTAATGGACCATGGTATGTTAAAGGCCATATTATTGGTGTGGACAAATGGTCTCCAAGGTTTAATCCATCATCTTTGAAACGTTTATCATCCCTAGTATGGATCAGAATGCCAAATCTTCCACTCCAATGTTGGGATAAAATCAATGTGTGCAGGATTGTATCTAAAGTTGGTACTCCATATTTGCTGGATGGGAACATGTTCCAATGGTGTAGACGAGAATTTGCTCGGATTTGTATTCGGATCAAACATGAAAATAAACTTCCACTCGGTGTATGGGTAGAAGGTCTTGCAGGAAAATTTTATTAAAAAATAGAATATGAAAGAATGCCTTCACTTTGCTTTAACTGCGGTAGAGTTGGGCATGAGGAAAATAAATGTCCAGAGCTGATGAATAAAGCTGTTAAAGTTGATTTTGCTAAACCTGTGAATAATGTGGTAATGGATCATCTGTCTGTGAATGTAAATTCAAAAAATTCTTATGAAGACAAAGATGAGACTCATAATGGTGAAGTTAAATATGGACCTTTGATCCATGTAAACTATGGGAAACAAAAAAGATTTAAAAATAATGGTTTGTGGAAACTAGTAATGCAAAAATCAAACTTCAACTCGCAGAAGAATTTAGCTAGAGGATATAAAGAACCTGTTCACACATATGTGGAAGAGAATAAAAAAATGGAGATGAATGTATATAATGTGCTGGAAGAACAAACAATGGTTGTTGGTGCTGTTGAAGTTCTTATCTCTCCCTCTAAGGTTGCTGCTGAAGTATCTTTTAAAGGGCAAGAGCATATTCAGTTATTGGATATGGATAATGGTTCGGGTCCTAGTATCATTCCTTCTAGTTTGAATAAATTTAGTCTGTTAAGTGACTTGGAAGAAGAGGGTGAAATTATTGAAAAAGAAGAAATAGTGAATTCTCTTTTGAATAAAAAAGGAGAAGTGAATGTTGATTCTTCAGGAGATGTTGGAGATTTGAAAGGGAACTCAGATAAGAAGGATGATAATTATTATTATGTTAAAAAGAAACTCACAAAAGAACTTAGAGGTTTGGGGCCTATAAAGTTTTCACTCAGAAATAGAAGGTTGGATGGGGAACTGAAAGATAAGGCGGGGACTTCTTCCCCTCTCAATATTTAATGGCTTCCTTAGTTTTCTGGAACTGTAGAGGTGCTAGGAAAAAGCAAGATTCTCTCTACTTGAAAGTGATTATTAAGGAGTATGGAGTATTATTTGTTGGTTTATTAGAAACCAAAATAACTTCTATTAATAGAAAGGAAGTTGATGATTTAATTTGTGTAGATTGGGACTTATATTATTTTCCATTAGATGGATTATCGAGAGGTATTCTTGTTTTGTGGAAATCTACTATGGGTTCATTCTCGGTTCTAAATGCAAATCAACAAGTAATAACTGGAGATCTCAAGTGAACTAATTCTGAATATTGGAGGATTTCAGCGGTATATGGTAGCAAAGAAGTTTACAAAAGAAGAGAGTTATGGAGGGACTTAGAAGCATTCTCCTCTAAAGACATCCTTATGGTTGTAGGGGAAGATTTCAATTGTTTAATTTCTAAAGAAGATAAAAGAGGTAGCAATCGTTTCATTTACTCTCAAGGATCAAAGGATATGAAGACATTTCTAATTAATAATGATCTTCATGAAATTGATTTTATTGGACCAAGATATACTTGGTGCAATAACAAAACTGGTGGAGCTAGAATTTTGTAAAGTCTGGATAGGTGTTTTTTGAATTCTGCTTCCATAAACTTCCATCAGAGACTATGTACTAGGCATTTGGCAATAATAGTTTCGAACCATTGTCCGGTGTTATTGAACCTTATCAAAAGTAAAATGATGGAGAAGAAGCTTATTAAGTTTGAAGATACTTGGTCTTCATTTCCAACATCTTTTGGCATTGTTAAAAATGTTCGGCGAAAGAAAATTAATGAGAATTGTGCTGAAATTCTGGATTCAAAACGCAAAAAAGCTTTAAAATATATGTTTTTTTGTAGTAAGGCTAAATTGAAGAATTTCTCTTTATTAAAAGAATGCCTACTAAAAGAGATCTTAGAGCTACAATTAAAAGAGGCTGATATGGGTTTCCTTATGGATGAAGAATTTTGGCAGCTCAAGGTAAAAATCACATAATTGAATGTTACTTTGGCTATATTGAACACATGGTGGAAGCAACGTGCCAAAGTTAAATGGATGATGGATGGAGATTCTAATTCCAAATTCTATCAATCTTTTGCAAGTGCCAGGAAAAATTCAAATTAAATATTCAAATTACAAGATGAAAGTGGATCTTTGGTGGAAGATCAAAATCTTATTGAAGATAAATTTATTCAGTTTTTCAATGAAAAGTGGAAGGAAAGAAGTTGTGATACAGAAGGCTCGCGATCTCCTTTACAGTCCCTGAATGAAGCTGATGCAATATGGATGAAAAGAGCTATCTCGTGGAATGAAATGGAGGAGGTAATTTTCCAATCAGCTGGGAACATTGCTACAGGGATTGATGGAGTAACTTACTCTTTCTTTAAGGCTTATTGGGAAATTGTTAAGATAGATCTTTGGAATTCTGTTTTATAGTTTTTTAAAATAGGGAGAATAAACATGAAATGGAAGGAAACCCAGATAGTGCTAATCCCGAAAATAAAAAACTCATTAAATCCTGCAAACTATAGACCTACCAGCTTATACAAAATTGTGTATAAGGTGGTGGCCAAGGTAATTCTTAATAGATTGGTAAGTATTAGACCTAAACTGATCTCAGAAGAATAAGCTACATTTCTTAAAGGGAGATCAATTTTAGAACATGTACTTGTAGCTCAAGAGATATTCCACAAATTCAGATTTTGTAAAGCTTCAAAGGGATTAGTATCTTTCAAAATTGACTTGGAGCAAGCATATAATTGCATGTGTTGGGATACCTTGAGGAAGGTTTTAGAGTATTTTGGATTTCCTGGGAGCTTTTCTAAGCTTATTATGGAGTATGTAGAAAATTCAATATTATCTTTGTTAATTAATGGCAATTCTTCTACATGGATCAATGGGAAAGCGGATTTCTCCAAGGTTGTCCTCTATCACCTTATCTTTTCATTCTATGTTCTCAACTTCTCTCAAATGTTTTTTTTTATTAAAAAACCAATAAAATTGGTATTTGGAATTGTCCTAAAGGTCCAAGGATCTCTAACCTATTGTATGGGGATGATATGATTATCTTTTTCGAAGCTAATATTAAAATGGTGAAAGATATCAAAGTTTTTCTCTCAGATTTCTGTAAGTGGACAGGGCAAAGCATAAATGTCAACAAATCTGTTACTATGTTTGGAAAATTTGTGAAGAGAAGAAGGAAGAGGGCTATAAATCGAATCATGGGTTTTAAGGAAGTAAAAGAATTCAACTATCTTGGAGTCAAAGTGGCATTGAGAAGATTGGTTGGAGCAGATTTTCAAAGTATGGTGGATAAAGCTTTTAAAATGCTGAATACTTGGGGAAGTAAACTCTTATATTTAGTAGTGAAATTTACATTGGTAAGAATGGTATTGTTGTCTTACCCAAATTTTTATTCCACTCATTCTATTGTTCCTAAAAGTGTGTTAAAACTAATGGATAAGTTGTGTAGAAGTTTCATTTGGGATAAGAGTGATGGAAGATTGGGCATGCATTATGTTGGGTGGGACATGTTGTACAAACTAGTTGATAGGGGAGGACATGGATTGCACTCTTGTATAAATAAGGTGGGCCCTTTGAGAACCAAGACGGCGTGGAGATTCATTCAAAATAGGAATTCCTTATTACATAGAGTACTTGAACCGAAATAGGGAAATCAGTTTGCAGAACACGGTAACAGGAATGGAATTTCTGCTGCTTGGAAAATTGTCTTGGAAGGTTTCAAATGTCTTAAAAAAATTGTTAGATGGAATATCTCAGATGGGATATCAATAAATGTATTCAATGATGTGTGGATTTGGGTTAAATGCATCAATAGATGGCCTACTTTTGTGGCTATTCTAGGCGATGAAGAAATGACAGTGGATATGCTATTTCTAGATGGTACATGGAATATGCCTATTCTTCATAATTTGTTTGGGAAAGAGTTGGTTAATGTAATTCTTCAAATTCAAATTATGCCTAACATGGAGGAAGATAGTTTGGAACTAATCCATATGCAATCTGGTAAGTCTTTATCTTCATTAGTTGTGGAAGCAAAATTGCAAAACAAATCCAACGGGAGTTACTGGAATTGGATAAGAAAACTAAAATTAATGCCAAAAGTTGAAGTTTTCTGGTGGCGCTTATATAGAAATGCAATTCCCACAAACCAGTTCTTGTTCAGCAGAAGATTACAAGAGAACTTTACATGCTCTAGACAATGTAATGTGGCGGAGGATATTGATCATGTTACAACAAGATGTGAAAAGCTGAGGGGTATTATTCATGTCATAAATACCTGGGGCTTCTAAATTCTGATTTTTCTAGATTTTGAAGATTGTTGTAAATGGTTAGATAAAGCAACAAAAGGTAACAATTTCATTGCCAAAGTGTTCTGCAACATTGCATATTTATAGTGGAAAACTAGAAACAAATTTTAATATAATGGTTATATAGAAAATTATAAATTTATTGCTGCTCAAGCAATATCTTGGTCATCCTTTTCTTCATCATATGGTGATATAAGCTCGGGCAATTGGGGTGTTAATCAGTCAGTTAGACTGTTGAATTGTTGGCACCCCCTCCACCTGATTGGATAAAAGTAAATGTACATGCATCACTACTATCCTCTTATAAGGCGGGCATTGGAGGTATAATCAGGGATAATCATGGAAGATTTCTTATGGCTTTTGGAAGGAAGAGCATTCATTGGGATATATCACAGCTGAAACTATCATCAATTACTTTATTAAAAGAGTTTATCAGAGATTAGATGTTTTAATACAAGGGGATAATTATAGAAGCTAACAACTCTAATGTTATTCAGCATCTTCGACAAGTCTTCAGGAAGGGAGGTAAACTGATGGAACATTTTCTTTTTCTAAAAGATTTTGACAATGTTATCTTCAATTGTGTTGACTGGAATAGTAATAAGTTAGCAGATCTCTGTGCTAACTATGCTATCTGTAGTGATTTCATTTAGGATGAGATTAGAACTAATAAGGTTCCTCCTTCATTTATTAATCTGTTAAAGGAGGAATTTGTTGGGATTAGCCCCTAGGCTATTTTTGTACTTTATTTTCTTTTAGTTCATGCAATTTTATTGTTGCTCTTCAATAAAAAAAGGCTGAAATAAAGATTAATTAGTTTTTAATTCAATAGTGAAGATGATTGTTAATTATATGTATTTGGATTTGAGGTAGAATGTTAACGGAAAGAAGAACACTAATTTTTTAATTAGTCCCATTGTGCATTATTTCAAATGTTTGGGGCACACTTTGTGCATCTTTTCTATTTGCACTAATTTTGTGCCTCATTTCAGTCTGCCAACCACTACGCATCTTTTCTATTTTTGCATGCTTTTGGCATTTTTTTCCTTTCCAATATTAATAATCTTAATTCAAATTCCATTAATAAAAAAATAAACACATTGAAAGAGCAAATAATATAAATAAGATATCTATTTTACAACAATTATATCAAAATAATGCTTGTCTATACAAACATGAAATTGACCTCCTAATCTACATCCTATTATAATTTAATTTAATTTTGAAAGATTAAATTTTGCAAGGAAATTAATTTGTAGAACAAAATAATTCCAAATTTCATTCAAGAGATCAACCAAAAATGATTTGTCTAAAGAAAAATAACCATTTTAGAAAGTGGGATTTCAATGCATGTCAACAAAACATTTCATATTTTCATTTATCATTTAAAAGCACATACAAACACACTTTTCTTTTCAACATCATCACAACTAACATAAACTCAAAAACCACTAATGAAATCACTAACACACAAAATCACTAAAATTGTAGGAAACATATTTCAATAAAAAACTCATAAGCTCATCACAGCTACAACATAGAAGTATAACTAATAATCAGTGGGGCCTTGATCTGGAGGAGGTGGTTAGTTAAACACTAAAAAATAACTATTCACCATAGCTATATTAGTATTGATCAAGTCAAATTGCCCTAGAATCCATCCCATATCTACATTATATCTCATGTCCTACTGGTTAAGACATGTCTCAATTTAATCAAAATATTGATCAAAGTGAGATTCCATTTGGTCAAAATGCTGTACCATTTCTTTGTAGAAATTCTAGTCAGGTCCAGGTGCAGGTGCAAGTGTAGGTGCTTGAGCAGAAGCTCCTCCTTCTTCCTTAGAATCTCCACCCTTAGAACTTTGATCTCACCCAAAGAGTGCTAGAAAAGAGGTATAATAAAGTAAATAGGAAGTTTTGTAGGTGGATCAGGACGGATAAGATTGTACTTCTTTTAGAAGATATAAGCAACTAGATGTCCTAAAGCCACATTTTTCTCTCTTATTATTAGGAAGCCTAATATTAGAGAGTTTATAAATGTAAAACATGATAAGTTGGGCTTCATCAAAAGGTTTTTCAATCATTATCAAATATGTGACTGTGGACAAAAGAGGAATCAAGTTAATGTAATAACCAGCTTTTGGAATAATTGAGGTTCTCAAAACGTGCTGGATATTGAGGCATTTTGATTGAGAGTGTAAATACGAGATAAATGACTCACTTTGGCAACACCTCTAAGAGTTTGATTTATTTTTGAACAATTAAAGTTAGCTCTAGAGGTTAAGGTGTGCTCTATAAATCCTTGAGTTCTAAGGTGGAGGAAGTTGCCTAAGTTTCCTTAGCGATTTCTACTCATTGCTTGAAAACATAAGACGTAATCATTGTGTGGTCTTGGTTTACCTTCATGTTAGCCAGATAAAATTGAAAAGTATATTTATGAAATTCATAAATGAGATTTAGGATAAATGAAAACTATGTTGAGGCAATTAGGGGCAAGATAGAGAAATTGATATCATTTTGAATAAGGAGTCTGTAAGGTACAATTTTTGCAGCAAAATACCTATATAATGTACCCTCATTCTCTTTAGAAAGAAAATTGTCATCCCTATTAGATCAAGAGGAAGATCCCTTAGAGGTGCGGGGGCCTTTGCTACTGCTTTCCATTCAGAAGATTTGGACTCTAGAAGGTTTAGAAAAGATGAGAATGTGAAGAAAAACTTATCTAAAAGAAAATTTATCTATCAGATAGTATAAATTATGGATCGTACGTACGATTTTAAAATCTTAAGGGATATAATAATTTTTATACATATGAATGGATACGGCCAAAAATGAAATGGCTTTTCATAAAATGCCATTTCTCAGGCGTCCTTTTATATAAACATTTTACCATTGGATCTTAGAGACGAACACGTGTTCATCTGGGAAGATCAAAATATTAAAGATCAATTTATGATGGTTAGGTTCATCCCCCATAAGAACTAACAACAGGATCGAATAGATGAAATGTGATTTTGTATGTATGATATGTGATCAATAACCAATATTCTCTATAAAATTATCTCCAATCATACAGATGAAATAACACATATCGTATAGTATGATAACATCATCATACAATATGAAACCCTATGAAAAACTAAGTTTTGTGTGGTTAACTTAGAAACCTTTCATGTACATGCTATAGAATTTATACAATACAAAAAATTTTGTATAGTAAGAAAATAATATTTAAAAACAAGATATGATAAACAGAAAACCTTTTTCAAGCAATATGACAAGCTTCCAATAAAATAAAAAACAAAGCAAGCACAAAACTAACAAAAAAGAAAACAATCAAGAAATAAACAAACCATCAAAAACAAAATATAAATAATAAACACTTACAATAACCTAAGAATATAACCAAACTTACAATTACATAATAAATCAAGTTTGCAGAATTTTAATTTAAGC
Source organism: Dendrobium catenatum (assembly GCF_001605985.2). NCBI lineage: Eukaryota > Viridiplantae > Streptophyta > Magnoliopsida > Asparagales > Orchidaceae > Dendrobium > Dendrobium catenatum. Next base: position 27,908 of record NW_021319378.1, read on the forward strand.
ATTAAGATCAATCACACCTAATCTGATCCTTAAAGTGTTAAATATGTCAAAAGAATGTTGTTTTATGAAAATGTCTGTATGTTAATTCTCCATAGCAACATGATGCAATTTAATTTCTCCCTTAGTTACATGATCTCTAATGAAGTGATGCCTTATGTCTATATGCTTGGTTCTTAAATATTGAATAGGATTCTTTGAAATATATATGGCACTAGTATTATCATAAAAAATGAGAATTGTGCCAATAGAAAATCCTAAGTATGTCAATTATTATTTTAACCAAAGAACTTATGCCATAAAACTACCTAAGGTAATGTATTCTTCTTCAGTAATAAATAGGGCTACTAAATTCTATTTCCTACTAAATCAAGAAACTAATGATTTTCTTATGAATTGACCAGTTCTCGATGTACTTTTTTGATCAACCCTACATCTTATAAAATCTGAATTTGAATATCTATTATTTTTAAAAGAAGAGTTGTGCTTAGGATACCAAATCCCTAAGTTTTGAGTTCCCAAAAGATATCTCAAAATTCTTTTAATTGTTGTTAAATGTGATTACTTTAGATCTGATTAAAATCTAGTACATAAATAAATACTGAACTTTATATCTAGTCTGCTGGCATTCAAGTAAAGAAATGATCGAATTATACCTCAAAATATCTTTTGATCAATAGATTTTCCCTTAGAGTCCTTATCAAACTATACTAGGGAACTCATAAGTATAGTCTCTTATTTAGCATTATCCATTTCATATTTCTTATGGTTGTCTTTAATATACTTCGATTAACTAAGAAAAGTTCCTTTCTCATTTTATTTTATGCTAAAATAAATAAAATAACTCAAATCTCTCATCAAACTCATCTCAAATTCACTAATTATTTTTGAAAAATCATTTTATAGATATTTATTTATAGATCCAAATAAGATATCATCAACATATATTTAAACAATGAGTATATCATCTCCTATCATTTTGAAAAAGAGAGTGCTATCCAAACTTCCTTCCACAAATGATCTCTCTAATAGGAAAGTGCTTAACCCCTCATACCAAGTCCTAGGTGCCTATTTTAGTCTATATAATACCTTCTTTAATTTAAACACATGATTAGAGAATTTAGAATTTTCAAAACCTAGAGTTTGATCATCATAAATATTCTCTTATTTCACCCCATTAAGAAAGTCACTCATAACATCCATTTGATATAATTTTAAAACTTTTAAATAATCAAAGGTTAACAAAACCCTAATTGCTTCATGTCTTACTATAGGGGCAAAAGGTTTCTTTAAAATCAATCCCTTCTATTTGATTATATCCCTTGGCCACCAATATTGCCTTACTTTTAATCACAACTTTTAAATCATTCATTTTATTTTTGAACACCCACTTAGTTCCAATAATACTTTGATCATTTGGCCTTTCAATCAATTCCCAAATATTATTTCTTTCAAATTGATTTAATTTTTCATGTATGGCCAAAATCTAATATTCATCCAAAAGTGTTTGATTTATATTAGTAGGTTTAATCATCGATATATAGGATGAAGGGTTCACTTCATTGCTAAGTCCATACCTACTACTAACACCCTCACTAGGTTCACCTAAAATTAATTTCTTAGGGTGATTCTTAGAAAATCTCCATGCTCTAGCCAAAGGATGTTCTTTTCCAACATCTTCTTCCAAGTTTTTCTTTTCAATTCCTTGGGAGATATTTTCAATATGATGCTCTTCCAACCTTAGCTATTTTGAAATGCTAAATTCATCAAAAATAACATGTGTGGTCTCTGCAGCTATTAAAGATCTTCTGTTAAATACTATAAAAGATTTTCAAATGCTAGAATATCTAAGAAAAATTCTTTTATCAATTTTAGATCAAATTTTTTTAAAGGAGTTTTACCATAATTATGAATGAACACCTTCCATCCAAAAACATGCAAATGTAAAATATTTGGTGTTCTACCCTTGAGAAGTTCATAGGGTGTCTTGTTCAATTAGAACCTAATATTCACTAGATTCAGAATATAATAAGTTTTACTAATCGCTTCAGCCCAAAAATATTTTAAAAGTGAGTATTTTGACAATATGGCTCTAGCAGCTTCAATTAATGCTTTGTTCTTTCTTTGTTTTATCACATTCTGCTGAGGAGTCCTAAGTGCTGAAAAGTTATGATCAATTCCTTTCTATTTACAAAAATCTTCAAAATTTCATTTTAAAATTCTTCTCCTTGATCACTTTGAATTGATAAAATCTAACACTCTAATTTACTTTGAATCCAAGTACTGAAGTTTCTAAATTTCTCAAATGATTCACTCTTATGAAATAAAAATCTAACTCAAGTGAATTGAAAAATCATGAACTATCACAAATTCAAATACTTTACCTTCTAGACTTACAGTGTTAGCCGATTTAAAAAGATCCATTGTGAATGATTTCCAATGATTTTTTTGTTCTAAGATCCTCAATGGAATGAAAGAAGGACTTCACCAATTTTCCTAATTGACATGAATCACACAACTGATCCTTATTACAGTCTCGCTTGGGTATTCCTCTAAATAATTATTTTTGGGTAATTTTTCTAAGATTTTTCATGCTCACATGAAAAAATATCCTACGAGATAACCATGATTTATCAATAATCATTTTAGACAAAAGGCATTAGAAGATTTAATATAATTCAAATCAAGCATTCACATATTATTTACCATAATTTCATGCAAAACATCAATTCTATTTTAGCTTATTATGTAGCTAGTGAGAATGTTTTTTACTCTTCTCAAAAGAGTACTTTTGTAAAAGCTAGAGAGTGAAACTCCTAGTTTTTTATAACTCATTTTTAATTTTTTTCAATGTTAAACCCATTGGCGGGATTTCAGCACGTGATGGATGGGCGATCGCCGGCCAATTTTGACGGCCAGAAAGATTTGACTGCTCATCCTAAGTCATCCTGCATCTATTCCAAGTCATCTACTTTGTCATGGGATGATGATTTTCCAAGGCTCGGCTATTTCAAAGGTCCTTTAGTCATAAGGGAACCAAAGGAATTTGTTTTCAATTCCCCTCCTCCGGTTCTGGGTAAGGGTAAGGAGAAATTGGTTGTGAACAAGGTTCAAAATTTTTCTCCTATAAAGAGTGATGTGTTGAAATCGAATGAGATTGGATCTTCCTCTGCGAATAGGAAATTACTAGTCAAAAGGTTTGGAAACTTTCCTAAATCGGATGTTACTTTGGAGGGAGCTACTTTGGTCCAATCTAAGGAGTTGAATCCATCAGATATTTGTATTATTGCTCCAACTAATGTGGTTGATGGGGAAGTTCTAAGAAATACCGTAATTGAGGATCTTAGATGGGGGGATAAAATTCTGAATAATTCATGGAGTAAGAGGCCTTACATTAAGGTCGATTTGTCAAAGGAGGATCAATTCTTATCTGATGATGGTTTGGAGGTGAGATTATTTGAGCCAAATGTGGACATCAAATCAAAAAAGCTTCAATACTTGGTGGTGGCTAAGGTATTTGGCAAATTCACTTTAACTCATATGGTAGCTGATGAACTGTGTTAGTAATGGTCAAAGTTCGGCAAGTTTCATCTAACGGTATTTGGCTCTGATTGGGTCCTATGTTCTTTTTACTCTAATGAAGCAGTTGATAATGTGCTATCAGGCGAGCCTTGGTTCATGAATGGACACATTTTGGGTATAGATAAATGGATCCCAAAATTCTCACCTGACTCACTGAAAGGTTTATCTTCTCCTATTTGGGTAAGATTGCCCAATCTACCGCTTTACTGTTGGGATGAAGTTAACATGGCAATGGATAGTTTATTTGATTAGAGTACCTTTACTCATCGATGGTGACATGATTCAATGGGGGAGAAGGGAATTTGCAAGGGTGTGTGTTAGAATAGAACTTGACAAGCAACTACACCAGTGATACTGCAGTGAAGGAAGGTAATAACTTTAGTATCCTTGCTTCTTTGGATGGTGAAGAGGATATTTTGGGAGATAAAATTGGATCAATTGTAGAAGAGATTGAGTAAGAAGAGTTGATTGAGGTTGAGGTAGTGGAGATAGAAGCTATGGTAATATGTCCAGAACATATGGGGATGGATCAAGCTGAAGTGAATGTCATAATGAAGGATCAAGGAGGATCGAATCTGGCTATCTCTGAAGGTAATAATCTGAAATTGCTTAAAGAGCTAAGGTCTCTAGGACTTATGAATTCTTCTTTTAGGCTGAAGAAGGAGTTGAATAAGAAGAGGAGCGGGGGTCCTTCCCCCTCTTGGGCTTAAATGAGTTCCTTAGATTTTAGGAATTGTAGGGGGGCAAACAAGACAGAGGCCTCCTTATATTTGAAGGATTTTGTGAAAGAGTGGGATGTTTTCTTTATGGGTATAGTGGAAACTAAGATTTCTAATCTTAGTAGAAGAGAATTCAACATGTTCATGGGAGTTGATTGGGATTTTTCATGTTTCCTTCGGTGAGTATGTCAGGAGGGATTCTGGTTATTTGGAGGACTGATTTGTCTTCTTTTACTCGATCAAGGTGTAACGGGGGAGTTGAAAATTGGTAATAAAGGAGTGTGGATTGTTTCCACTATTTATGACAATCAAGATTGATACAAGAGGAGGAAGTTATGGGAGCTTGTGGGGAGGTATTCTTCTTTAAAAATGCCTTTAGTAGTTGCAGGAGACTTTAATTGTATTCTATCCCAAGAAGAGAAAAGAGGTGGGAAGAAATTTAAGTTTTCTCAAGGGCCTATAGAAATCCACACAAGCTCCCATAACAGTTTAATGGAGGAAAATCTCCTTTTGTTGAGATCCAAATAAAGGAATTGAATGTGACTCTAGCTCGTTCAAGCACTTGGTGGAGACAAAGGGCCAAAGTTAAATGGCTTAAGGAGGGAGATATTAATTCAAATTTTTTTCAAGCATTTTCTAATGTTAGAAGAATCGGGAATGTCATCAATTAAATAAAAAATGAGGAAGGACATCTACTTGATGATCTATCAGCCATTAGAGAGGTTTTCCTTAATTATTTTGGGAACAAATGGAGACAAAGGGAGTGTTGTTTGGATGGCTGGCCGACTCCATCTAGAGGTTTAAATAGTGATGAATGTAAGTATCTTGATCATTACTTCACATTTGAGGAGGTGGAAGCTGTTGTTAAAAGCTTTTGACACAAAATTTCTCCCGAGAAGGACGGGATTTCTTTCTCATTTATCAAAGCTTATTGGAAGGTGATTGGTAAAGATGTTTAGCAAGCAATCTATATTTTCATATCATCGGCTAAGATGTGCTCTAAATGGAAAGAAACATTGGTGGTACTCATTCCTAAAGTAAGCAACCCTCTTCTTCCTTCCAACTTTAGGCCAATTAGCCTTTGTATGTCAATTTATAAGGTTGTTGCACAAGTCTTGTTGCATAGATTGATGAAAATAATAAATTCATTGGTGATGGATGTTCAATCGATTTTTATCAAAGGAAGATCTTTATTAGATCGCATCTTCCTTGCACAAGAAATCTTCCACAAGTTTAGATTCTCTAAATCTAAGAAAGTTTTGGTTGCTATCAAGGTAGACATGGATCAAGCGTATGACAGTATGGCTTGGGAAATACTTAAAACAAGTACTTTATTGTTTGGCTTTCCTAAGAAATATTATGAACTTTTGATGGAATGTGTAAAAGATCCCTCTTTTTCAATTATGATTAATGGAATAGATTCTAGTTGGATTAAAGAGAAGAGTGGCTTTAGGCAGGGTTGTGCACTATCACCATACCTTTTCATCATTTGCTCTCAATTACTTACTAAAGCCATTGTATTGAAGGGAAATAATATGGGAATTAGAGTAGCTCCTTTGGCTCCAAAAAGTAGCCATCTTATGTTTGCCGATGACATCCTAATTTTCTCTAAAGCAAATAAAGGGGAAGTAAATATGATTCAACAAATTTTAAAGGAATATTGCTGCTGGACGAGGTAGCTGGTTAACATGGAGAAATCTGTAGTTATATTTGGGAAATCAGTGAGTACAAACTGGAGAAGATGTGTTTTGAATCTATTGGGGTTCAAGGAGGTGAAGGAGCTACAGTATCTGGGTGTAAAAATGTCATTGAGGAGATTAAGGCATTCTGATTTCCTATATATTCTAGATAAGGTGTTATTTAGATTGGATGTTTGGGGGAAAAATATATCTCCTCTCCAAGTAAATTGGATCTAATCAAGTCTGCCATTCTTTCAATACCGGGTTTCTTCTCTGTACACACTTTGATTCCTTTAAGTATTTTGAAGGAATTATATAGATTGTGTAGAGATTTTCTATGGAGGAAGGATGATGGTGATCCAGGTTTTCATTATGTGGCCTAGGAAGATCTCTATAAACTGGTATGTGATGAAGGCCGAGGGGTCCATTCAGTAGTGCAGTCATTAGGACCCTTCAGAGCTAAGTCCACTTGGAATTTCTTGAAGAATCCAGACTCGTTACTCAATAAATCTTTATCAGTAAAATATGGAAGGAATGTAATACATGTTGATATTAAGAGGTTTAATTCTCCAACCTGGAAGATTTTAATCTGCGGAGCTAAAGCTTTACAGCTAGTTGTCAAATTCAAAATTGATGCAGGAAATTCTGTCAACATTTTAAAAGACTACTACATATGGGATAGGAGGCTAGAGTTATGGCCTACTTTCATTGTTACAGTTGAAGGTGATTTTCCAAGCCAAGAGAATTTTATCTTTAATGGTAGTTGGAATCAAGTTGAACTTCTGAAATTCTTTGGGAAGGAAATGGTTGATGTAATTTTATAAATCAAATTATACCCGGAATAACCTGAAGATGAAATGGAACTTGTTAACTCTTTTTTTGGCAAATCTATAGCTGCATTAGACATGTCTTATGCAGAAGACAAATCAGATGCCTGGAGCTGGTTTAAGAAACTTAAATTAATTCCACGGTTAGAGTGGTTCTGGTGGCGCCTTTGGAGGAATGATATTCCATCAAAATACTTTTTTATGTATAAGAGATTAGCATATGATAATCTTTATCCTAGAGGTTGTGATTCGGTGGAGAATTTAGAGTATTTATCAGTTACATGTGTAAAGTGTAAACAAGCAATTGATTTGGTTAATATATGGGGTTTCTCAATTCCTATATTTAATTCATGGGTGGAATGCATGCTGAAGCTGAAAAGCATTTCGAAGGTAAATCTATTCTCTGCAAATTTATATTGCTCATTAGTTTTCTTCTCTTGGAAAAGTATAAACAAGTTTATTCATAAGGGGAAAGAGATTGGGTTGTCATCTGTGGTTTCAAATGCCATTAGTACTACATCTATTTCTCTGAATTTTAATTCAATTTGGGATCACTCGGGTGTTAATCAGTTGTTAAGACTGTTCTCATATACTTGGCATCCCCCACCCCCCGAATGGATTAAAGTCAACTTCGATGCAACTTTGTTGAGATCTAATGAAGCCGAATTTGGTGGAGTATTTAGAGATCATAAAGGTAGATTTCTCCTTGCTTTTGGAATCAAAGGTACACATTGGGACAATGGATTTCTGGAGCTATTGGCATTCAAAACTTTAAAAAAGGTTATCAAGGATTGGATGATGGATTCAAAAGGTATTATTCTTGAAAGTGATAGTTACAATGTTGTTAACTATCTAAAGTCTGCAGTTAAGAAACCTTTCCCGGTCTATGATGATAGGTGTGAAGACTTCTCGTTCCTCAAAGAGTTTGATTATTTTTTATTTAATTGGGTAAATAGAGAATGTAATAAGTTAGCTGATTGTTGTCTTAACTTGGCTTTATTGGGTGATTTTATTTGGGAAGATCTTTGTTCAAATAAGATTCTTCCTAATTTATTGTTATTATTAAAGGAGGATAGTGATAGGATTTCTATCACTTAGTATCTTGTATTACGAGTTTTTTTCTTTGTTTAATGCATTTTGCAATTTCAAAAAAAAAAAAAACTAATATTCAATAAGTTGTGTTTTAAACCTTCTACCACTAAAGCATTCTCAATGAAAAACTTATTCAAATTTTTTATTATATGTGCACCTATATCTTTCTTAGTGGTATTGTCTCTCATAATAACCATGCCTCCATTCCTGGTTTCCAGCGATATGAATTGTGTCATATCTCTAGTCATGTGCTTCGAATATCTATTGATAGGTACAAAATGCTCTCACGATGTCTTTTATGAGATTGTTTCAACAAGATAATCAAATGTTAGACTTGGGAATCCAAACAATTTTGGATTCTCCTCTTCCCCAAAAATAATCTAGATGCATGTTTGATATGATTTATTTTATGCACCTTAGGTTTTCACATATGATATGATTGAATATGAATAGTGCAAATGTGAGAAATATGTCCAATCAATCCATAAGAAAAATATTTCACTCCAGGAAAATGATTTATCAATCAATGTGAGTTATATTATCTTTTCCTAGGTTTTAAAATTTTAGGCTTTAGATTAGGATTAAAAAAATCTTTAAGTGTTGGGGGTATCCTTTCCTCAAGAGTTTTTATTTTCTCTCTAAAATATGAGTTAACACTTTCTAAAAAAGCATTGTTAACTTTCAAAGTGCTCTCTATTATCAGATTCATTGGTAAATATTCTAAAATAATTTTTAAGTTCTATGTGTGATGATTTCAAAAATTCATGCTTTTTATTCAAATCATCAAACTCATGTAATAAATTTATATGGTTGGTATCAATTAATGTGTGATCATTCCTAAAGATTTCATGCTCTTTTGTAATTCTAAAAAATTTATGTTCATCCTAGCATACAACTTGTTGAGTTTGATATAAGCAGTATGAATCTTGTCAGAAACTTCAAATAAATCATCGTAAGTTAAGTCACATATCTCTTCTTGATTTGATTGATCAAGCTTGTCAGCCAATAAACACAAGTTTGTGTCTTCCTCCTATGCTTCTATTTTTGTGGAATCTAAAGCTGAGTCTACCCAAAATGCTCTCTATAATCTCATCTTACCCTTCCTTACATTGCTTTTCTCCTAAACCTTCTCCTTGCTTTGCTAGGATTAGCTTTAAGATTTGGGCATTCAGATTTGATTTGCCCATGCTTCTTGTATTCATAACAAATTACATCATTAAAAGCCTTAGTATTTCTATGAAACTTACCTTTATTCCATAACTGACGTCTCCTTTGCTTCTTCTTAAAAAAAATTCTAAATTACCTTATCATTAAGGCAATATCATCTTCATCCTCAGGCTGAGATGGATTTCTATCAAAATCATCCACTTTTAATTCAATATTTTTCTCCTTCTTCTTGTCACCTACATCAATCTATCATTATGTCACTCTTTACTAATAAGTAATTAGTTATCCAAGAAGATTGTTAATAGAATAAACATTTAAGTATTTTGATTCTATTATAGCTATTTTCTTTGTATCAAAAGTAGTAGGGAAACAACGAAGAATTTTATTTAATTTTTCAGCATTTGTTAGTTTCCCACCTAAAGCATGTAATAAGTTTCACCTCATTTGTGTGAAATGAGTATACATGTTAGTGATTAATTCATTAAGTTTCATATGAAATAGTTCATAAACATGTTTTAGAATATTCAATGTAGATTGTTTCACCTCATTAGTTCCTTCTTATATAATGCAAAGCATATCCTAAATTTCTTTTCCAGATCTACAGGTTGAGGCACGCATATAATCTTCAAATTTAAGTGCACAGAAAAAATTGTTTAAACATTTAGGATTTAGCTGAGCTAAGTCTTTTTCTTCTACAGTCTAGTTAGTAAATAGTGTTTCAATTAATGCCATCTACAAGTCTAGTTATCCTAGTGTATCCTTCTTATACTAAAATCCACATGTGATAGTCAAGCAATTAAAGAAAAGTTAACATGCGTATTTTCCAAAAAATGAAAGGGATGTTATCAAAGAATGGTGGTTTAGTGATCGAATACCCTTCAGGTGTGTTACAATTTCTAAAACTAGCCATGATCATTTTCAAAAAAATTGTCTAAACCTATATATTCAAAATTAGGTTCTGATACCACTTCAAAGTCTCAAAAGGTTGTTAGACCTAAAGAAATTGTCTCAACTCTAACCAAGAGAGGGGTGAATTGATAATTCAAAAAAAAAAAACTCTTAATAGTTTACAGAAATTGTTTTTTTTTTATTTTTAGTTACAATGATAAAAGTTTTCAAAAATATTTTTCAACCATAAATTTACTTGCAGAGAAATAGAAATAGTAAAAAGTAAAGACAAAAAGAACATGAAAGTTTATAGTGGTTTGGTCTAACAAGACCTACATCCACTCCCTGAAGACTCCCTCTTTAGGTATTGCACTATACCAAAGTGACTCTCCTTTTCTCCCACAACAAGGCAGAGAAACCCTTACAATTAACCTCTCTTTGATAAATCCCTGGTGTGATAGAGTGCAGTCATTCTTTTTCACCCTCCTAATGATGACAGAGAACCAACATTCTTTTATACACTCCAAGTGCCTTCATAGTACTATTGTCCTTTCACACACTCTTGGTTTTAGTTGTGTTGTCATCCTTTCACAACCTTCTAATATCGGTTGAGCATTGTCATCTTTTCACACCCTTCTACTGTTGAAAAATACCATCATCGTTTCACACTCTCCTGGTGTCAGTAGGGTACCGGTGCTCCTTTGAAATCTTCTTCCAAGAGTCTTCAAAAAGTATGTAAAAACTTTGAAGAATAAGTAAGAGATACTAACCATTGGACAACCTTGTGAATCCCCTCACAATTCCCTCTTAATAAATATCTCACTCTCCAACCACAAGAAACTCTCTCAAACACATTCCAAGTGCACTGTCAAAACAAATTCGTAGTAGGAGTTTGCAGGCATTCTATGTTAGTTAGGTTTTGGGACATTAAATATGTATGACACAAAAAACCATCCATAATACTAAAAAAAATTAATTTGAATGTCACAGATCTTACTGTAAGATTGCACATCATACGTATGATCAGTTCAAAAAATGCTGGTATGATCCTATACGAACCAATTTCATACTATGATTGGTGTATGTATGAACTAACATCGTACAGTATGATCAGTTCAAAATTGCCTTTAAGCTCAAGGGAGTCCAGCCAAAAAACATCGTTGATAGAATATTAGTTCTGAATTAATTCTGATTGATTGATTAATGAGTTAAGTTTTAAATTTTTAACACTTATATTCTATTAATTTGTTCATATAATGGGCTTGAGGACCAAGGAATCCATAGGACATAAAGCCCAGTAGCATGAGGTAGTCTAGCCTATAAACATTATTGTCGTATATAGTAGTATTTATGTTAGGTTATCTTTTATTTTGCATTTTATTTAGTTCACTAAGTTAGTTAAATTTTGGATTAAAAAAAATTAAATATATGAAATTTTTGTGATTATTTTATTAATTAAATGTGGCAATATTATAACATTTAATTTTATACTGATTTCTAGATGTTTTAAATTTTTCATAAATACTACACCAAGTGATGAGTCCAATGCCCTTAAGTTTAAGAGATTTGGACTTTTTTAAAATTAGTTAGGATTTTTAAAGTTCAACTATTTCTATTTTTTTTGGGAAAACCCCTGGAGGGGCATACGTGTTAATTATAGGAAAAAAGTATAAAGTCCTTAAAGGGACCTCAAGCTCGCTAATGATCAAAAGAGCTACAAGAATAAAACCAAAAAAAACCTATGAGCTTTAGATCCCTGCTAAACAAAAATACAATAATACCTAGGTATAATCTATGGTGCACAAGCAGAAGCACCCAAAAAGAAGGAAGGCAGCAAGAATCAACATTAAGCATGAGCTTCCTGTCCAAAAAAATCAACAGCACAATGGTGCATAAAAGGTATCCTACAAAAAAGAGTAAAAGGTATGAAAAAGGTAGCACAAAATAATATAAATATGAAGAGGTTGAAAATATCACTAGTAAAACATATTACAGCTAGACACTAAGAAACAAGAATAGATAACCAAAGTCCAACCAAGAACATTATATGCATTCGAGCAACCATCATAAACCCAGTGGAGATGCAAAATAAAGCCACTAATACATTTAGATAGAAAGACAAGATAACCCCAGATGCCTGCCATATGACATAAAGCTAGCTCCAGCACCCCAAGTTCAGAAAAGCAAAACGAACCCAACTACCAGGCCACAGATAAAAATTGTACAAAATGTTGCAAAGACCCACATTAATATAAAAATAACCAGCCCAAATATAACTTAAAGAGAAAACCTCAACATCACCCAAACAACATGTAACCAATAACAAATCACAGCAAGTAAACATAATGCGCAGGACACAAATAAACTCAATGTTATGGAACCAAAAAACACCAACCAAACTAAAATTACCACAAGAAAGTCGAGAGGGCCTCAGCAGAAAGAGCTTAGAAGAGATTGGATCACACAAACATCACAAGGAAAATCCCAATGCCGCTCCATCCAACCAAAAAGCCTCAGCCATCTCCACCTCCCCCCCCCCCCCCCCCCCCCCCCCCCCCCCCCCCCTCCCAAAAAAAAAAAAGTAAAATTCTCCAAGAAGAACCAGAAAGGAACAACAACAAGAACAGACGCCCTTTCCCAACAAGAAGCCAACCATAACACACTAAGGAAAGCCAATCTTGCCTCCAAAAAAATAGCATAAGCCCAATAACTAGGCCCCACCAGCCACAACAAAATGGGACAACCCAGCAAACTACAAAACCACCACCCATGATAATAGGCCAAAAACTAAGGCCTTGGCCAGAAACATAGACCACCAAAAGAACACCACAACACAGATATAACATACTAAGGAAAGACCTGTCGCCACCATAAAATAAGAAAAAGGCCAATTACTAAGACCCAAAAAACTTAGCAAAATAGAACAACCCAACAAACCAGCGAAACACCATATAGGAGCTCATAATAAACACCACAACCAGTTACCAGTAAACCCAATAAACCCATGTCCAGACATATGAGGAAAAGCCAAAACCAGAGGAAGGAGAGCAATACCAAGATACTAGTCAGATAAAAACCATTACAATCATCGATCACCCCCATGAGCTTATGACAAAATCAGATAAATGACTCCATAATAGAATAACAAAAAATAAGGAACCCATCAAGAAAAATCATAAGAAAAAAACCAAACCTAGGGAATGGCCCAGTAAGCCAAGAACTCACATCAGGCTAAGGCACCTTATACGAATCAAAACAACAAAAGGGAACCAGATTAAATCCTAACATAAGGTAAACAAATTTGTCCAATCTTAAAAGGCCTTTTAAAGGAGTAGGAATGTTGGCTTCCAAGAAATTAATGAAGCATTCAATTCCTAATCCAGAATGAGCTAACTAATTGGCACAAGCATTACATTCCTTAAGCACTTGTGAATAAGAAATATTGATAAATACCATCAAATTCTTAATATCCCTAACAATATAAAAAACCCCAGAACTACAAATTGAATCAACATCGTGAAAATGCACTGAATATTATGAGTAGACTCAGCCTCAATACTAATATTAAAAATGTAAAGAGGTATACAAATTCTCAACCCATAATGGATCACACTAAGAAATGCCCGATGAACATTACCATTAAGCAAAGGACCCACAAACACAAGAATAACCTTACCATGGAAATCCCTAATGATACCACCACACCCCAAGCTGTTAATCGCACTAGCAATGCACATTTTCAGCTTGAAGCAACCCAAAGTGGGTTTAACCTGAGAGACAAAATGAGGCCGAGAAGAAAGCAAAGGAGTCTCCAGCCTGATACCTAAATCAGGAGCAACATCATAAATTTTTTTGAAAATTTTAGTAGAAAGAAAATTAGCTGAAAACAAACTCAGCAATTTGTCTTTCACTTTCTAAATAGCCCTCTGTGAGTCCATTCTAATGCCATTAAAGAAAAGAATTATTCATCTCCATCCAATGAAACCATATAATAAGAAAAGGGATAACATTTCTAATATTGCCTTTAGAATTAACAAACTAAGAATTAAGAAGAGCTTTAATAGTCAAATTCATATTAAAATAATTTAATTTGAAGAGATCATTAAAATGACACCAAATTTTAACAGCTAAAGGACCAAAGACAAAAATATGATGCATATCTCCACATGATAACAACATTGACACTTAGATAAAAGGACAAAACCACTTTAGATCAAATTATCATCTATAGGAATGAATCTATGTAAAATTCTCTAATAAAATTGACAATATACCAAGAATCTTTTAATCTAAAAACCCCATCATTAGCGAACTGAAATAAGAAAATATCCTTCGACTCCAAATTCAAAGGGAGATTGAGAATTTTTTGAATAATAAAGTCAGGAAACATGTTAACAAGCTTATCATAATCCCAACAGTTATCATTAATGAAAAAATTTACCTTAAAAGTAGCAGTATAACTGGGATTAATAAGGGAGTTAATAAATTGATTACCTAAACATTGATCCTGCTAGAAGAAGATGTTGCTACCCCAAGACCCCAAGAAAGATGTGGCTCCACCTCCCAATTAACCATGCACAGCCTCTGCCAAACTTTAGATTCATCAATATTAAAAGAATAAGTAGTATGATGCTTCACCATAAAGTATTTGGAAAATATAAATTTAGCCCAAAAACACAACTTAGTAATTAAAAGTGAACCATAATTTGATGGAAAAAGCATGGGCCAAATCAGCCATGCCTTTATAGCACAGTCCCCCCTCCTTTAAAACCCCATAACACGTGTCCCAAAAATCCCGAGCAATTTTAGTGTTACAATTAGAACCTTTCCAAAAAAAATTATTCTGTATTTTATCAATTATATTACACACCATTTTAGTGGGAAGCGAAGTCTCGAAAGAATAGACATGTAGAGAACAAAAAGTACTTCTAATGAGAGTAAGCCTACCCCCAAATCTAAAGAAATTAGAATCCCCAGACAAAAGTTTATTTAGCATTGAGGTAATTAAATCATCAAAAAAAAAAAATATTTCTTCTACCTTTAAAAAGAGGAATACCAAGATACTTGATATGTAACTGGAAATTCACAAAACTAATAAGGTCTTTAATAGCCTTGATACGAGCATTAGACAGCTTATTAGAAATAATGAAGCAACCTTTTTGATTGTTCAAAGAGAGGCCACTGATAGTTTGAAAATTGTAAAAGAAATCCAAAGCTTATTAATTTTTTTACAAAAAGCATTCATAAATATGATAAAGTCATCAACAAAACATAAGAGAGATATAGGAAACCAACTAGTCCTGAAATATAAAGTGGGGTGATTTTCAAAAGGTTAGCAAGGATTCTAGAGAGATAATCAAGCGTAATAATGAAAAGAGCCAAAGACATAGGATCTAACTGCCTTAAACCATGAGAAGATTTAAAAAAAACAGAGCTCTTGCCATTGATAATAATAGAGAAAAAAGAACCTTCAATACAATTTCTAATGAGGTTAATGAAAACCAAGTTAAAACCAAATAACTGCATGATGTTATAAATGAATTGCCAACTAATATTATCATAATCTTTAGAGGCGTCAAGCTTGAGGATTATATTACCACCCCTCACCATGACATCCAAATCATGATAGAATTCTTTGGCCAACAAAAAAATATCAAAGATAGCACGACCTTTAACAAAGCCCATTTGGAAAGGATAAATAATCTTAGGAAGAATAATAGTTAAATGGTTCATAAAAATTTTAGAAATCAGTTTATTAAACAAAGTGCAAAGACTAATAGGGATAAAGTCATTCCTATTGATAGCATCATTATTCTTAGGGTTGAGGATAATAGAAGTAGAAGAAAAAAAATTAGGCATTAAATGAATAGCAAAATACTCCAAAACTGTAGCATAGAGATCACCCTTAATAATACCCCACACTTTTTTAATAAATTTTGTGGTGAACCCATTCGGACTAGCAAAAGAGTCACCATTCATATCAAAGATAATATCTTTTAATTCATCTAAAGTGGGAGGTTTAGAAAGAAAATCATTATCCTTATGCGAGATGAGATTAGGGATAATAGTATGGTTGTCAATATTATTAGGGATAAAGTCCATTTTAAGCCTATCCTAAAAGTGTTGAACATCCAACAAGGCAATTTCCTCAGCATTCTCAATAACAAAACAATCCTCGAATTTGATTTTATTAATGGAATTCTAAGAACATTTCCTTTTAGCCAAAGCATGAAAATATTTTGTGTTATTATCAGATCCACAAGAATTTTAGCAACACCTTTTTGTTTCCAAAAAGTTTCCTCTTGAGCATGTAAATTAAAGAGACAATCCTTAGCCTTTCTAACTAAAGCAAAATTAGCATTAGAAAGAGAAGTTTGACAACTAAGCTCAACATTATTAATGACATCTTTAGTACTTAAGATATTAGTAAAGATATTTTTGAAGACATTGTGATTCCAAAAATTTAAAAGTTGTTTAAGTTTTTTCAATTTGAACCAAAGTCTTCTCATACTAATGACCGAGTTATCAGGATGTAAATGGTTATCCCAATTATTTTAAACAACACTCAGAAAAGATGCATGTTGTAACCACATAGTTTGAAAATGAAACTATGGAAAAGAGTTCACATGTCTAATTTTTAGAGCAAGGAGCAATATATTAAGATGATCAACAGAAATAGACCTAAAAGAGTTAAGCTAGTTATCATTAAATAAAATATGATCTAGCCTTTTCCATAATTTCCCCTGATTTCAAGTAAATTTGTTACTGGAAAGCCACAATAGATAAGTTTACAATCCATAATCATATTGTTAAAATCCTCCATAGAATGCAAAATAGGAGAGGACCACCCCCCCCCCCAAAAAAAAAAAAAAAAAAATTAATTAAAAAATTAAAAAAAAGTTTAAAAAAAAAAAAAAAAAAAATTGATCTGAAGTATTAGAAATGATGTTAAAATCACCACCAACCAAGCAAGGCAATTGAGAAATGCTATGAAAGTCAGATAACTGATCCCAAAGAATTTTTTTAATCCCATGAGAAGACTCAGCATAAATAAAAGAAGCACAATAATTTAGATTTAAAACTTCAATGTTATAATGCAAAACATGAGTAAATTTGCCAAGAATATCAATCTGAACATGATCTTTCCAAAAAACCCAAATTTTATTAGTAAAATTCACAGTGGCATGCTTAAGAACTAAAAATCTAGCAATACTAAGTAAGTTAGAAATATTAACAAGCTGATCAAGTAAAACCAAAATAGAAATTTCATGGATACGACATAAATTCTTCACAGGCAAGTGAGAAGAAGAACACCCAATACCCTAACATTCCAAATAATATACTTAAACATTAAAATAATGCTAACGACTAGTTTATGAGTGGGTACTTCTAGCCGATTGTAAAACAAGGCTCTTGCTCTTTCTACCATGCTTATTTTGAGTTTTAATGAAACTAGTATCATTTTCATCTTTAACAAAGCACTTGGCCGAGAATTCCAAGTCATCAGTATCAGTAAAAGCATCACTATAATAATGAGAGGTAGTGGGAGACTTATAGTCAATAATCAAATCCTTTTCCTTACCCGTTTGAGGAAGCTCACCTTCCTCCAATAATTCTCCATCCTCATTAGCACTACTATTCAAACCAAGTTCAACATTCTCTTTCTCGACCAAAGCCTTCTCATTAGGCCTCAAGTTCTTGAATTTACTATTCCTTTCATCTTCACGTGCATTTCCCTGATCAAAAGCAATACATTGAGAAGCATCAATATTAGAAGATTTGTCTGTTTTCAACTAACAGTCCATAGCTGGCAATTTAGAGATAGCATTATTTAGAGGAGAAGAAATAGTTAGCCCTTGATCCTCCAAGTTGTCACAATCATTGGAACAATTAGCAATATTACTAATAGCATTAACCTGCTCATAGGGAGGTGCATCCACAATGGTATGGTTCGAAGAGATATGTACAGGGAAAATGTCAATATGCACAAGTAAGGGTTCATTAACCAATTTGGGAATATTTCCTTCTATCAAAACAGAAGGTAAATTTTCATTCTCAAGAATAGGCACATCGTTTCATTGAGATGGTTTAGACATGACTTTATCTTTATGAAGTTTGGGATGTAACCTAAAATATTCATTAACCCCATGACCAAGCATTTTATAGTGAGAGCAAAAAATAGGAAGATTTTCAAATTCCACTTTTTGGAAATAGCCATTCAGCTCAGAACCTATCCAAACTTCATTTGGATGTTTCTTCAAAACTTCAAGTTCCACAAGAATATGAGTAATGGAGGGCCGAGAGATAAAAGTAATGACTTGATCCATTTGTAAAGGTCTCTAAAAAATATACACAAGCCCAAATAAAATTTGCAAATTAAAGAAATGAAGTCTCAAGTTAGGGAATGAAATCCACACAGATGCAATATGTTATTCTTCCCTCACATCAAAGTTTGGAGTCCATTTGAGGAAACGTATTTGACAAGCTTGAATATAGTAGGACCTTCTTGCAAAGATATGGATATAATCATGATTGTTCATCAAATGGATCACAACATAATAAGGATCCAGCAAACGCACATGAAAGGCACCTGATAGCTTCAAGCTAACAAAAAACATCCAGATGACATCTAGATTTGGCCTACCTAAAAGGAATTTACCAACAAGGGTAAGAGCAAATGGGGCAGCCAAATGGAGACCACCAACTCATTGAACATTAACGTCAGGCAACGCTTGAAAGAAGTGTGCACAAAGTTAATCTTTGGTGCAGAAGAAGAAGAACCAAAGATGACATCCTTGAAGGACCGAGAAGGGCCATTAGGGATTAAAGATATTAGGGGGAAGGATGACAGTGGAGTCATCATCTCTCGAAGTAATAAAAACCAAAAAAAACCTTAAACAAAAGCCACGGAAAGATCAAATGAAAGCCAAGGATTAGAATAGTTAAAATCAAATCCAAATAAAAATGACAGAGGAATGAAATAAAAGCTCCCAAAAGCAAACCTTAAATCACCCAAGAATTGCCAAGGGAGAGCATAGCACAATGGTACAAGTTCAGCTATTTATATATATTTTTTTAATTAAAACCAACAAAGGGGCCTACGTGCCAATATAAAAAGTAATTACAAATACCTTAAGGGGGGTTGTCAGCTCACTACAAAACGTACAAGCTGATTGTCTCTCTATACAAATATACATAATAACCTATGTACATTCTAAGGTTGCTAAAGCTAAGCATAAAAAAAAAGAAAGATATAGATATACACATGAAGAGCAATCTTTTTGCAAAAAAAGCTTGAGTACTGCAATTTGTAAATCCACCTGTAAACCACTGGAGCTGCACAAAAAATACAAAAAAAAAAAAACAAAAAGAAATATAAAGGTAAAATTATGATTAACGAAATAAATATTAGAGTAAAAAGAGTTGATATCATCCATAAATATCTTGTTGGTAAGGAAACTCCCATAGTAAGTGAAGACAAGCTCTAACTAGTTATGAGCAGTAAAGAGAATATTCAAATCACAAGGGTCAACATAATCCTTACAACAAAGACAAAAAACACCAACAAGGAGAAATCTAAAATGATATAAGATAGACTAATTATTAGACCAACCCAAACAAACAATCCAAATATAGCAAAAGGTATATAGAGCTCGGGATAAGATGAAACTAGCAACCATCAAAAGGGATAACCCAAGGCCACTCTATTCTACCACCCAGGCCAAACCACCAGAAATAGGTAAGTAGAGCCCAAGAGCTAAAAACCCAGGTCCTAGCAAAGCATGAGAAAATGGACCAGAGAAAGAAAAACTCTCTGAGAATATTACACTGCTCCCCAATGGCAAGATCAAACAGCCAACAAGCAATGGCCCTAAAGAATAAGGCCAACCTTGAGAATAAACAGAGATAACCCCAGGAAAAAACCCAAACAGTCACAAAACACCCAACCCTAGAGGAATATAATTCCATAGCCAAAGAATGCATCCATAACCATCTCCCATGACACATAGAGGGGGTAAAGGAGCAACCACTATAAATCCCTTTAAAAGCTAATGTACAATCATATCTAATGCACTAGACAACATAAACCATAATAGTAATCAGCATAACCAAAAAAAAATTGCCAACTGCAACTCAGGAAAATCAGAACAAAAGACTAAAAAAAATAAACTAAACCAAGAATAGAATATGAGACATAACCAACCCTCTCAAAATGCTCCAAATTAAAGATAATACCCACACTACCAAGAGATAGGGCCAATCCAAACCAATAAAATAGCTAGTTACAACAATCACAAGGGAAACAACCCCATAAAAAGCTAACCAACCCAAACATCCAGCCATCAGAGCAGCACCAAAGAACTACATCCTCTAGTAAAAACAAAAATAGCCC
Source organism: Dendrobium catenatum (assembly GCF_001605985.2). Taxonomy (NCBI): domain Eukaryota; kingdom Viridiplantae; phylum Streptophyta; class Magnoliopsida; order Asparagales; family Orchidaceae; genus Dendrobium; species Dendrobium catenatum. Next base: position 48,252 of record NW_021319378.1, read on the forward strand.
TTGAAAAAGTACATGAACCCAACAATCCAGCCACACAAAATAACACCAAAAAATACAACGAAGAATGAACACAACAATAGCATGAAGAAAACCAAGAGTCAAAGTGACCAACGAGTAGAAAATAGAAAAGCAAGGCAAGCCCACATAACCAAACCAAACCAAAAACTCAACTATAAACATAAGGCATACCAAGAATATCCAATCTAAATAGGCCTTTCAGAGGCATAGTACTTGTAAGCCCAATAAAATTAGAGTCAAATTTAAGACCATAACCCCATTAAGAGCAAGCCAATTAGTACTAGCACTACCATCTTTTTAAATATATGAAAATGAGAAATTCAAGAAAATAAGTAGGTTTTGATCTACCTTGTTGTAAATCTGGTTTTATGAATTATAATTTTAATGAGAGCAAACATTCATATTTTTTCTACGACTACCTTGCCCACTAACATTTCAAGTCAAAAAAATCAAGTGCTACTCAAGCCAACTCAATATTGGATAAATTACGCCCGAGTCAGTTTGTAATGTATTTTTTTGCTTTCTTGAGTCAATTATAATCTTTGTGGTGCCTGATGCTAAGTAACCCTACACACACACACTTGGGTGATTTTTTTCTATCTAACTTAGAGTTTCCTTATTTTGCTAACATCATCTATGATGATCCAAAAATTGTCATGGACGGTAAGTCAAGAACAGAAACCCTAACTAGGGCATCCTGGTTAAAGTAACCATCATTAAGCATATCATCCTAGATGATTTTTGTATCGGCTAGGACAATATGCTCAAATAAAAAAAAATCAGCCACCAGATCTACTTAGGTAGTTTTATTTTTCAATCATCTAGAACATCGACATGGACAAAGGGGTTTAATTATGCCTAAATTGATTTGGTGATTAAGAAAAGTAATTAAGGTTGTTTGATTCGATAATATTGCCCTGAACGATCGCAGGATTGGCCAGGATGATCAGTTCAAAAACCTTGATTGCTCATAGACAACCAAAAATCTTACATCATCTGTTCAGAGCGATGTTCTGGATGATTTTGCACATATTTGAACTAATCAACTATGATGATCACGAGATCATCCTGGACTATCAAGTCATATTGTTTCCGTCTAAACTCTCATCGAGGGAAATGTTTTGAACGTTATTCCCTGATTTATACTAATTGTATAGGATGATATATTATTGTCCTAAATGATAAGAACAAAAAATCTTCTAATTTTCCCAAGTCATCTGGGCTGATTGAGCTTAATTTATACTGATCGTACAAAGCAATATCATCTTGGATGATAAAGTAAATTCTTGAAAATCTATTTAAAGGACTCGTGTTTTTTCAAGCGTAAGTGTCTTTTGCTACAGCCTTAACCTAAGAGTGATTAGAGGAGAGGAAGAGAGAGGGAGAGAGAAGGAGGAACTCGTGAGGGGGAGCTTGTGAGGGGTTTCATAAGGGTTTCTCCAAGCAAGGGTGGTCCAAGGTCTTCTCCAATCATCATTCCTCATTCTTGGAGGCTCAAGGAAGGTCTTTTTTAGAAATTAATCGAGGTTCTCTTCCTGCTTTAGGAGGAAGCAAAATGAGTTGGTTCTCTACTGCACCGGGGTTGGTGAAAAGGAGTGCTTTGTAAGGACTTCTTTGTCTAGCTGTGGGGGCTAAAGGAGATATTGTAAGTTAGTGTAATACTTGGAGGGTACCTCCAAGGAGTGGACAATGGTCAAGGTTTGATCGAACTACTATATATCTGGTGTGTTCTTTCCTTTATTTTTACTTACGCATTTAATTTCTACTCTCTATTGCTCTTATTGTGAATTGTGTTTTAGTTTTGAGTTTGTGATTTGATTGAAAAATTTTTAAAATACCAATCCCCCCCCCTGTTGGTTAGCCTCGAGACTAGTTCATAAGGGCTTAACATCCCTAACAAACTTTAAAGTGGTATCAGAGCAGGATTCATAAAAACAAGTTTGAAAACTTTTTGAATTTTGATCCAGGGCTAACTCCGATAATCATAATACTGCAAATTGCTATTCTATTACCCGACCACCTTTGTTTGATAATATTCCTTTTGATTTTTGGAAAACTCGCATTTCTACATTTCTGCAATCAATTGATTATCACATGTGGATGCTTGTTAAGGATTGTTATACACCTCCGACTGCTAATCTTAATGGTGCTACTGTTCCACTTCATTTTACTAAATGGACTCTTGATAATAGAGATTTAGCATGACTTAATGCAAAATGTTTAAACTATTTTTTCTAGGCTTTAAAATTTAAAGATTACATGTGTGTTTCAACTTGCACTATTGGTAAAGAGATTTGGGATAAATTGTGTGTTACTTATGAAGGAACTAAGGAAGTTAAGCAATCTCAATTGAATATTTTGTTGCATGATTACAAAATTTTTCGTATGAAATCTTTTGAATCAATTTCTGAAATATATGCAAGATTTACTCAAATCGTTTCCTCTTTACATGTCTTAGGAAGAGAACTCATCAACTATGAAAAAGTGAACAAAATTTTAAGATGCTTTCCTTCCTCTTTTGATTCTAAGATTACTACAATTACTAAATCCAAAGATTTGAATACTTTTTCGATTGATAACTTTCTTGGATCACTCAATTCTTACGAGCAATGGGTGAATCAAGGAAATCTTGATGCAGGTGAGAAAAGGAAGGAGAAAACTGTGGCACTGAAGTCCAACAACACGGACACTGAGTCTTCCAGGTCTGAAAGTGATGATGTTGCCTTAATCACAAGGCAATTAAAAAGCTTTTTAACAAAAAAGCAAAATAACCATCAAAAGTGGAATAAAGGTAAGGGAAACACAAATTTTAAGAGTTCTAATTATATGATTTGTTTTGAATGGAGGAAGCCAGGATACGTTAATGCTAATTATCCTACACTTAAATCTCACCCAAGAAAGGAGAAGGGAGAGGAGAAACCTAAGTTCAAAAAAAAACAAGAAGAGGTTCCAAAAGGTGTTATGGGCGGAATCTGTATCAGACTCCTCTAAGACTGAATCAGAAGAGGAGACAACAAACTTGTACTTAATGGCAGACGATCATCTTGGTCAAAGTGACTAAGAAGAGGTATGTGAACTAACTTATGATCAATTGCTAAAAATTTGTGAGAATATTCATACGTTATATAGGACACTAAAAAAAATGCTAGTTTAAAATTAGAATTTTCAAATTTGCAAAAAGAGCATGAAATCATATTAAGAGATCATTCCTAAATTGATAGCAATCACATGTCTTTTCTTGTTGAGTTTGATGCATTAAACAAAAAGCATAATGAATTAACTGATGCACATGATTCTTTAAAGTTATCCCATGCTTAGTTAGAAAAAGAGTTAGCAAATTTCAAAGCTTCTAAAAATAAATCATTGCATGTATCACATAACTTTAAAAAGAAGTATCATCATATGAGTAGATTAGTACATTATTTTCCTAGTGTTAGATGTTTTTCATGTGGCATGTTAGTACATATTACACACACATGCACCATTTATCGTAGTACACATTAGGTGTGGAAACCCAAATTGCATGATTCACAACATAACACACATGCATTGCATACTAATTTCCATAAGAAGGGACCCAAATATGTTTGGGTTCTTAATTCTAATGTTTGATGATTTTTTAGGCTTTCTCTCATAAAAGGCCTTATGAGAGCATGTGGTACCTAGATAGTGGATGCTCATGACACATGACTGGAGATGCTAATCAATTTATTTTGCTGGACTCCAGGGCTGGAGGCAAGGTCACTCTTGGAGATAACATCACCAAAAAAGTGGTGGGCATAGGTATAACTGGAAACTCCAAGAACTTTTTGATTGAAAATGTTCTGCTTGTAGATAGACTGAAACACAACTTGCTCAGCATCAGTCAGCTTTATGATAAGGGCTTCATCATAAAATTTCTGGTAAACACTTGCATCATAAACTTAATAATAACACTTTTTTACAGGGAAAGCAGATCAATAATATTTACATGCTTGATTTAAATAATATTGAATGTGCTGCTTCATTTTACTTAAAAGCTACTACTTATGATTCTTGGTTATGGCATAGGAGATTATGTCATGCCAGTATGAAAAACCTTAGAAAAGTAACCCAGAAAGACCTAGTTAGAGGTGTCCCCAAGCTTAAGTTTTCAAAAGACCACCTTTGTGATGCCTGTCAATTAAGGAAGCAAGTCCACTCCACTTTTCTCTCCATTAAGGAAATTAGCACCTCTAAATCTTTATAAGTCCTTCTCATGGATTTGTTTGGGCCCATTAGCAATACCAGCTTAGGAGGGAAAGTCTATGGTTTTGTGATTATGAATGACTACTCAAGGTTTACTTGGATTAGATTCCTGTCAGATAAAAATGAGTCTTTTAATGAGTTTAGAGCCTTATTCACTTCGATTTAGAAAAAAGTTAGGTTGTGAGATATTGGCCATCCATAGTGACCATAGAGGGGGAGTTTGAAAATGAGAGATTTTGAGACTTTTGTGAAGATAAGGGGATTAGCCATAACTTCTCAGCTCCTAGGACCACTCAACAGAATGGGGTAGCTGAAAGAAAGAACCAGACCTTAGTAGCCATTAGAGCCATGCTTGCTGAGTATTCACTTCCAAAATACTTTTGAGTTGAAGCGATAAACACAGCTTTTTATGTATTGAATAGGGTGAATGTTAGAGCCAAACTTGATAAGGCACCCTATGAGATCCTTAAGGGTAGGACACCCAATCTTTCCAACCTTCATATCTTTGGTTGTAAGATTTTCATTCATAATAATGGGAAGTCTCACTTAGAAAAATTTAACCCAAAATCTGATGTATGAGTGTTATTAGGATGTTCTAGTATTGGGAAGTCTTTTAGAATAAGAGGGCATTGGTGGTGGAGGAGACTACTCATGTAGTGTTTGATGAATCTGATTATAGGAAGTCTAGAGTTGAGGAGGAAGATGATGTTGAAGAAAATACCACTGGAGGTGAGAATTTGGAGAAGAGGGTAGAGCCCCAAAACACTAAAGGGGTAGGTGAGATTACCCAAGGAGTAAAAAATGTAGATCTAGAGGAAAGGGTTGAACCTACACACACCTTGCCTAGAGATTGGAGATACTCTTTGAGTCACCCTAAAGAACTAATTTTAGGAGACCATTCTGAAGGAGTTAGGACTAGACATGGATTTAGGAAGGAAGTGAAATACTCTGCCTTTATCTCAATGACTGAACCCAACAACATTAATCAAGCCCTTTCTGATGAGTTTTGGATCTTAGACATGCAAGAGGAGTTAAAAACCAATTTGTTAGGAAAGATGTTTGGGAGCTTGTAGAAAGACCAAAGGGATAAAGTGTAGTTGGAACCAAATGGGTCTTTTAGAATAAGGTGAATGATTCTGGTGTGGTGGTTATGAATAAGGAAAGATTGGTGGTTAAGGGGTACAACTAAATAGAAGGAATAGATTTTAAGGAGACCTTTGCCCCTGTAGCTAGATTGGAAGCCATTAAAGTGATATTAGCCTTTGGTTGTTATAAGGAATTTAAGCATTCTCAAATGGACATTAAGAGTACCTTTTTAAATGGGTAATAAAAGAGGATGTGTTTGTAGAACAACCCTAAGGTTTTTAGAGTTCCTAATTTCCAAATCTTATTTTGAAATTAAAAAAGGCCTTATATGGATTTAAACAGGCACCCAAAGCTTGGTAGAGGCTTAGTACATTCTTACTAGAGAGGGAGTTTATTATGGGAGCGTAGACTCCACCATTTTTTTTTAGAAAAGTAGGAGATGATTTACTCATTATTTAGATCTATGTCGATGATATACTTTTTGGACCTTCTGATAAAAGGATATGTAATGATTTTCCAAAATAATGAGTAAGGAGTTTGAGATGAGCATGAAGGGAGAGCTGTCCTTCTTTTTGGGGTTTAATATAAGACAATTAGATGATGGAACCTTTTTAAATTAATCAAAATACATAAAGGACATCTTGAAGAAATATGAAATGGACAAAGCCAAGTCAATTAATACTCCCATGACCTCAGGTGTTTAGTTGGACAAGGACCCTAATGAAAAATTAGTTGATCAAAAAAAGTACAGAGGGATAATTAGATCTCTACTTTACCTTATTGTTAGCCGACTTGATATAATGTTTAGTGTTTGTCTCTGTGCTAGATTTCAAGCTGATTCTAAGGAATTCCACCTGACTGTAGTTAAGAGATTTCTTAGATATCTTTTAGGGACCCAAAACTTAGGAATCTGGTACCCTAGGCACAACACTTCTTTTGAGATTATTAGATATTCTGATTCTGATTTTATAGGATATAGGGTGGATAGAAAGAGCACTTCAGGGACTTGCCAATTCGTAGGATAGTCTTTGGTTTCCTGGTCTAGTAGAAAGCAAAACTCTATTGCACTTTTCACTGCTGAAGTAGAGTACATTGCTTTAGGAAGTTGTGTGGCCCAAGTCCTTTGGTTAAAATAGCAAGTTCTGGATTTAGGATTACATGTAGTCACAATTTCAATCCTTTGTGACAACACTAGTGCCATCTACAATTCTAATAATCATATCCAACATTCAAGGACCAAACACATCGACATAAGGCATCACTTCATTAGAGACCATGTGACCAAGGGAGACATTGAGTTACACCATGTGGCAACTGAGAATAAACTGGCTGACATCTTTACTAAATTACTGGCCTTCGACACTTTCAACACTTTAAGGACTAGATTGGGTGTGATTAACATAAATGGATGAACTTGATTCCTACTAATTTTTTATTTTTTATCTATTTTTGTTTTTCACTTCTGTTTATTTTTATTGTTGTTTTTTGTTGCTTTATTCTTCGTATGCTTAAATTTTTCTTATAATCATCACTGAAATTTATATTTTTTGTCTTGTTTTTATTTTTTGAAAATTTGTAATCAATATTTTAAATCTCTTAATCAGCTAAAAAGGAAAACACCATTGATTGTTTCCTTTTCTCTAACTTCCTTTAATGGTGTAATTTTCTTTTTCAAATAAAAGTCTATCTCAAATCAACAACTAGACTATACAATTGAAATCTTTTTCAATATTTCTAAAGAAATCTATCTTATATATATATTAGGCGGCTGATGTAAAACCAAACCATGGGCCTGTCATTGATGATAATGCTTTACAATATTAATGCAGTTGTCAATCTTTGTAGGCTAATAGTAACCAAGTGTTTTGATTCTCAATTTCATTTTTGGACCCGATTAATATGCACTGCATAATCTGGAATGGACCTTATTAACGATCTTCAGGGCTTCCCGTTTTCCTAAACAAGACAGTAATATCTTATCGAATGATCGACGGTACATCAAATTGTTTACTAGTGCATATGATAGGACACATTTCTTAACCTGGCTAGCGAGAGACTTATCATGGGGAATTTTTCCCTCTTGAAGGTAGTCGATCAACGATTGTCTCTAATCGCCTTCTTCTTCAGTTGTCGAAGAGGCAGAAAGAATTTGGAGAGGTTTCTTATTGATATATTCAAAATCTATAGGGGAGAGGGTTTTGCGACCTTGAATCTCTATAGGGATGGAATCTTCCTCTAGATATGAAAATTCCTTTGCAAGCTTTGCTAGGGCATCAGCCGCTGAATTACTCCACAGGGAACCCTACTAAGCTTCAATTTTCAACTCTCCTATCTCTAAGAGTAAAGTGATTGAACCTAAAGCTCTCTCGCCCTTTTCGTTGAACCCACGAAGCACCAACTTGTCAGTTGAAAGCTTGCTAGTATCAACTCTAAGATAAGTGAGGGTCTTTATATTTGTTACATTGACCGATGAACTCGGATCAATAAGGACTCTTGATAACTTGAAATTTCCCATATCTATAGTAATGTAGAGGGGACGGTTGTGGTCAGCAGTTCCCAAAAGTAGGTCTTCATCTAAAAAAGTGACTTCAGGAAACTCTTTGAAGTAAGGTGCCTCATCTTTTGAAGTTGAAGCCAATTGGGCTAAGCAAATCTTGGGGTCGAGGAGTGCTTTGATTAAAAACTTCCTCATTTCTTTAGAAAGAAGGAGGGTGTTATAAATACTTAATTTGGTTGCCAACTTCCTAAGATGGGCCAAGACGTTATAATCAACCTTAGGAACGACAGACTTGCAACCCGGAGGAATTAAATAAAATTCATATTGTTGAGGGGAATTTGGATTTAGATCTTCGAAGATGGGTTACTTGCCTTTATCTTGAGGGGGAGCCTAGGGGGTAAGACTTTACCGCCATGGAGTTGCACCTACTCGATATCCTCGGGCGAGCAAACTAGAGCGGTGTCTACGCTCACCGTAGGCATTGAATCATCAATTCCCAGAATGGAGTTAGAATCTAAAACCTCTATCTCTATAGGACTTCCCTGAAAATCAAATTGGGGGAAGTCACTTTATGATAAGGTTTCACATTCAACTTCTCCTTGAATGGTCGACTCGGGAGGGTCAGTTTGTGTTTTTTTTTTT